>NC_085137.1:116461248-116579196 GCF_035046485.1 Aedes albopictus
GATAACTCCGTTTAGCGATCCTTGATAAAGTTCCTAAAATGGTCTTTGAAGAAATTTCCAAATCAGGAGTGTTCAGATGCAACGAAGCCATGCCAAGTGCACCGCGAATGTCACTTTTTGATATGAACAGACTACAAGATTAATGGAAAAAAAACCAGATTAATCTACCTAGTGGTGATAGTGCCTTTCTCGTCGAATATGTACTCATGAACTTTTCGTCGACGTTAGCCAAAATGTTCCTGAATCCTGAAAAGACTTCATATAGAAAAGCAACAATTTTAACAAAGCCATCATCGATTTTCGAAACTTATTGATGATACATATTCCGATGTTATGTTCAACAGCTGAAAAATATCAGACCTCTCAGTTGACTGCTTGACCACCTTAACCCTAGTCGTGTATTGGGGTCATTATGACCCCATTCCATTCACTACGGTAGCTGGGTGAGCGTCAGCTAATGCATGAAGAAGGTTAACTTTATTTACAATCACAGATAACTTTGTGATCTTCGCCAATGTTTACTTCAGCACACTTTAGGCTATATTTTATTATCATTGGTAACATGATTCATGTAAAATTTGACCTTCCTTCGAGAACAATGCATTCAAATTCTTGAATTTCATTGCCATTCAAATTTCAATCGCAATAAGAAAAGTGAGGGCTCAATCAGTCGCATCCAAATTGTGAGCAGTAATTTTAGAAGCATAAGGAGATTGCAGCATTGGAGATTGAAAAACTGTATAAGGTGTTGATGCGATTAAATTATATTTTTTCCATAAAACGTTGATCCATCCTACTAAACATTTACACCGCAGGAATCTGAAATGATGTGATTTGAAGAGATCGCTTTGGTCACGATTTTGTTCTCTTGCATATATAATCTTATAATCTTACTCAACGTTTACATGCTATCAAAAAAGCCACAATTTGATTTATCGCTTTGACTTTTATTTCGTTCACCTTTATAATTCCGCTATTTGATGTGCAGCTTGCATGGGTATTGTTAAATTTTGCGTTTGACCACTTCCGGCGGGACACCTGCAACCAATTCCGGTTGTCTCAAATATGGTCTGAGACTATGTTTTTGTCAACTGTTCATCGGGTTAATACCTGAAAAGCCGAAATTTAATGTGATCTGAGGCTATTTTCTTGCTAACCGTTCGGCAAATTTTTGAAAAAGCTGCGATTTTATGTATCGCATGCGTGATTTTGGTTCACTTCTATTAAGGTGAAACGGGACGCCATGTTATTTTTCCTATCTTGCCTCTCTTTCTAACAATTTGCCTCGCGATTTTGAAGATGGTAATCTCGAGTTCTATCGCACTGAAGCTGCTGAAAACCAATCAGCATATGCACTGCAAGTGAGCATACACAATGATAGGTTTTTGTTGCAAAATATGAAGTAGAATCTGAGATTACCATCTTAGTAGCCACAGAGCAATGGCGGGTATTTCCTCGACCGTCCCGTCCGCCCTTAAATCACTTCCGATGGAACACCCGCAACCGATTCCGGAATATTATTACAAGCTCTACATGTGGCCTGAGACTATTTTCTTGTTGACCGTTCATCAGATTATTAAAAACGCCGCTATGGTTTAGTTCCCTTCTATATTTTACCACTTCCGACGCGTTACTCGTCTTGTCACCAGATGTGGAACACTACCGGTTCTCCCAAATATGGTCTGAGAATATTTGTTGATTAACCGTTTATCTTGTTAATGAATAAGTCATTAATATGTCGCATGTACAGTATGCGGCAGGAAAAAATGCGAAAGTGTTTTTCAACTTCAAACCTCATTTTCGTCCATTTGACATTAACCAATCTATGTTTCAACGTTCCATGATCTATAATAGGCTAGTTTTCTGAAAAGTTAATTAAAAAATTTCCCATTTTGGTCACTAACCTTTACAGGGCGGCGCCTGAAGATGAAGACAACCAGAGTTTTCAAACCGCAGAAAATCGCACAGGTCGCTAAATTTCGCATCTGATAAAACAAAATATTTGATTTTCTCTACAATATCATCAAATATATGTACTTATTTCATCTGCTATGTGAAACTACATGGCTCTGGATCAGTGTGGTCTGGTTGTTCATCGAATTTAAGCTAATTTTGTTACTGTTATAGTCATTTTGTTTAATGACCATTGGGCGCGCAGTTTATTGATATCCGCTTATTAGGCCTACATTATCACATGATAAACATCAAATGTGTTCATTTTTATTTTTCAGTGCTAGAATATAGATATTGACTGATGCACTGTCATGAAAAAACAGTCATATATATCCCATATTTAGCGTGTAATAGTGCCTTGAACTTTTCGCATTTTTTCCTGCCGCACCCTGTATTGGTTCTCTTTTACATTTGACCATTTCTGGTGGGACACCCGTAATCGGTTCCGTAACACACTGATATGGCTTGCGTCTATTTTCTTGCAACTGTTCAACATGTTACCTAAAAAGCCGTGATTTGAGCTATCGCATGCATGGGTTTGGTGTCACTTCCGGCCCGGAACAGGTTGCGGAACACTACCGATAGTCTCTTAAATAATCTGAGCCTATTTGCTTTCTAAAGTTCATTAGGTTATCAAAAAAGCCATGGGTTTTGTTCAATTTTATATTTAGCCGCTTTCGGAGGGAAACCCAGAACTAATTTCAGCACTACTGACAGTCCATAATGTGGTCTTAGCCTACTTCCTCAATAACACCAAGTTGTCACCAATAGTCACCAAGTTGTCAAAAAAGCCGTGATTTGATGTGCCGTATTCAAAAGTTTTGTCAACTTTTATATACGGCCACTTCCGGTGGAACACCCGGAACCGGTTCCGAAGCACTACCGGTGCAGATATGGTCTGAGACTGTTTTCTTGCTATCTGCTCATCAGGTTATCGAAAATGCCGCAGTTTGATGTGTCGCATGCATGGATTTGGTTCACTTTTTTATTTGGCCACTTCCGACTGGACATCCGAAACCGGTTCCGGAACACAACCAGTTCAGATATGATCTGAGACTGTTTTCTTGCTATTTGTTCATCAGGTTATCCAAAATGTCGCAGTTTGATGTGTCGCATGTATGTGTTTGTTACATTTTTATGTATGGCCCCTTCCAAGGGTACTGGTCCGGAACACGTAAATGGCCATAACTCCGGAACGGCTGGACCGATCCGAACCATTTTCAATAGGAAACAATGGGACCAGATTCCGCGTCGAATGAACCATCGGTCATTAAAATCGGTTGAGGTTTACTGCCAAAAAGTGATGTGAGTTTTTTTTGTACACATACACACATACACACATACACACATACACACACACACATACAGTCAGGTCTTTTTTTACGCGGTTTTCATTTACGCGGCCGCGTAAATGAAAACTCCATATAAAAAAAATTCATCGTCTTATTTTTGCATGATTCGTCGAGAAATGGTGAGACTTTTTTTACGCGGTTTTTCGAATTTTGAACTGAGTTTTTTTTTTACGCGGTACGTATCCCCCGCGTAAAAAAAACCTGACTGTACACACACACAGACATCACCTCAATTCGTCGAGCTGAGTTGATTGGTATATGTGACTTGATCCTCCGGGCCTTCTATAAAAAAGTCGTTTTTGGAGTGAACCTATAGCCTTCCCAGTACACTTAGTGTTCGAGAAAGGCAAAACTTAACAGATCTACGTGAGTGACTGACAGATGTTACTGTTACGTATTACATTATATCCGAAATGGATGGATATTGCATCCAAATTATTAAATTTTGGAAACCTCACAGGAAAAAATAATTAAATTTAAACGACATGTAAATCGTAGTAACTGTGAATTAACACGAGTTTAAACGAATAAACGATTGAAAATTGAGTTGAAATAGATGCACATATTTTGAGCATTTAAAAACACTCAGTTTTACATTTTCATTATCTTAATATTGCACCGCAACGCATTTTCATGTTTGCGTATATAAATAAATTGAAAAGCATACGATTTCCCGTTGAAGAAGCTAGAAATTTCAACTGCCGTGTAAATTTACACGATCATTCGTTTAAAACTCAAAATACAAATGGCGCCCCTGGGTTTAGTTTTGGTTTGCTGGCGATCGCAAGAGTTTTTCTTACGGAAAGCACCGGAAGATGCGCTGTTTATAAGTTTTGTATCGTGTTTTTAGTGATTGAGTACGTAAATACAAGAAAACCATAAGTTAAACGAGTGCGTGACGTCGTTTTTGCAGAAACCATTTTGGAACAAAATTTCACAAAAAAAATGGTTTCTGCAAAAATGGAAAACATTTTCCAGCTCCAAAAAATTCAGAAGATACCTTGATCCATACTCTACATGTGCACGAAAACCGATTTTGAAAATATTGCTTCGTTATTTAATAAAAAATCAAAAACCGAAAAATGATAAAATACTTCCAGTTTCGCCTTAACGTGGAGTCATGATTGATGATAAGATGAACTTTGGCAGCCACGAGGAATATGCTTGCAAGAGGGCAAGCATGGCGATAATGGCACTATCGAAGATAATGTCAAATGGCAAAAGTCTCGAGTAAGCATAGACTTCACGCGACAGTAGCGGTCTCCATACTACGACATGGCGCTGCTACATGGTCGAGTGCGCTAGTGGTTAACCGAAACGTAGAGCGGCTTGAAAGCACCCACAGGTTGATGAGCCTTAGGGTCATCAGCACATCCCGTACGGTGTCAAAGGACGCGGTATGCCTGCTGGCGAGTATGATGTCCATAGCAATTGTGGTGTCGGAGAACGAGGATTGCTTAGAGAGACGCGGTACAAAAAGCGCGAGACAGATTGCCAGAACATCGTCGATGTTGAAATGGCAGAGGGATTGGTCCTCCTCCAAAAAGGGTAGATGGACACACAGGCTCATACCGAGCGTGTCCAAGTGGACTAGCAGGCCCCATGGCGAGGTGAATTTTCACAATTTTTGTCAGGCCATGGGTGCTTTAGGTGGTATCTGCACAAATTCGGACATGCAGACTCCCCTACTTGTTCAGAGTGTGCAGACTGCGACGAGACCGCGTAGCATGTGCTCTTTGAATGCCCACGCTACGTGGAGCAAAGGTCGTGTATACAGGAGGTATGCGGTAGAGAAACCACTCCTGACAACATTGCTCAAAGGATGTGTACGGGGGAGGACAAGTCGGATGCCGTTTCTTCCACGGTATCTCGAATCGTCCTTGAACTACAGAGAAAATGGCGAGCCGTCCGAGCCGAACCACAGCTAGTTGAGTTGGCTCCCCCGCCCTCCCCATCGAGCTTGACCCCAACGGGGGTAGTCTAAGTACTAGCAGGGGCCCGAGCCTCCGGGGAAGAGTGAACAACTTAAGGTGGTAGCAGGTGGAACGCTTACCATTAGAGTGTACTCATTGTACGAAGTCATCCCCCTTCTTGAAAGAGTTTTTAGTGTCGACCTCACATCACCCGAATATCCACCTTACGGGTATCTGTAAAAGCAGATTTCCTCTTTCCATAAAAAAAAGAAACAAAATCGACAAGCTGCTGAAAAGGACTACACAAACATAAAATTAGCCAACTAAAACATCAAAACAGTTAAACAAAAACTTTTCAGATCCATTAAAGACTATTGAAAATTCTTTGGCATCCATGTGCACAACAGAAGCATGTGCTCGATGAACAAATTGAGATTTGAATTGTGTAAAGAAATCCGCGTACTCCGGTAAGACTCGAACTCACAACTCCCAATTCGCTAGACGGGTGCTTCTATTCCTTCAAGCTATGAAGTCACTCAACCAACTCCGTCACCATTAGGCGTAGACCTAACACCAACCGGGCAACAGACAAACACAATCTACTATATTCCATGCAAAGACTGCTGTATTGGAATGACAAAAAACAAGGTAAATACACGAATCAGCGGACACAAAACATACTCGATCGCCTCCAATCACCAAACATCGACAGCACCGATCCACAAATGATCCTTCTCAGCCAGAAAACTGCCCCGTTAGAACACAGCATCCGTCAAAACCATCAATTCGACCTATAAAACGTGAAGCATTAGACAAACACGACAAACAATTCGAATAATCATTACATATTAAAAATGAGCCACATTATTGTAAAAAATGAGCACACTATAAACAGACGAACAAACACCGAACGACTGAGTGAGATATATGATGGTATACTCCATGCAATGAAAAATAGACCAAAACCAAACACATAGACAAAATAGATAAAACACACATACCTATATAAATAAAAAAAAATGCAATAAGCATGAAAATAGACTATTCACGTGTTTTTTTTTTTTTTTTTGCTGTACAGCATTCTGTCAATTTATTGAGCAAACTTTCACAAGAAACCCGTATAAGGACTGTTCAATTTATAAAACGGACAACTTGCTTGTGCGATATCTTTTTTATTTTTCAATAAAATCATTATCAGTTTTTTGCATAACTTTCTATAGTTATTCTCAAATGTAGGAAAAATATAACATTAGGCAAAATGTCCCTTTTTGTCTAACTGAAGCGGTTTTCGCAAAACATCAATAAAAACCCATTGCTCAAAATTCGACATAATTTTCCACATACTAAAAATGCATATTTTCATGAAATTTTTAATGTATTGGAATCTTATACTATTCTACTAAAGGTAAAGCTCAATAGCTGGTAAGTAATATCGCACCAAGCAGCCTCCAGCTTGATACAGTAAGTTGCCTTGTTTACAAAGAAATTATTAAAAAGTATTTATTTAAGTCCAATGATGCAATAGCACAACGGATTCGGCTCAAAATTTGTCCAGAGCAGTAGAATACTGCTTCCTGGATGATACAGAAGAAAAATTTACTTTTAATTGCATTTTTCATCCAAAATTTAATCTATAAAGATGGTCACAGTAAAAAATGCATACTTTTTGCTCCATTGATGCCGATTTTCGACTCTAGCGAATCTTGTTATTATTTATTTTCAACAAAGTTGATTCTATGTTATTGTACACCTTATTCAATAACAATCGGATATAAAATTTTATATTTTCAGCATCATTGTTATGCAAAATTTGCATTAAGTTGCGTTGTTATTTGGAAGAACCTTCAAAGAACGAAATGGTTTTGATTACTGTACCTGTAATGGCACACGGTAACCAAACCAGCAATGTTATTGCGAAGCAGTTTTCTGCATTTGAAACCACATTACTCCTACTTTCGACTAGATGTATAAAAAAATTGTTTATTGAATATGTTCATGCCCTTTTTGATTAACAATGAAATTTTAATCAAAAAATCGAATCTCACTTGAAACTTTAATATTTCAACAACTAATTTTCCAATTGAGTTTAAACTTCGCCAGAATATTTATTACTCATGCTGCTGCAGCATGGCACATACTTTTCTAATAATCAAAACGATATACCATACGTGAACAGTAATTTTGTGTATATTTTCAATTTTCAGCATTCGTAAAATTCACCTCATTTAACATCTGGTCGATTTTCTATGAAATAAATCTATTTTTATCCGATTCAAAAATCATCACTATAATGACAGATGATGTACTGAACAACGAAACAAGGGTGGTTAAATTTGAACTACGCGTCTTCTTTTTATAGCCTTGTAAAGTTGTCCGTTTTATAAATTGAACAGTCCTTATTTTGAAGCCTCTCACTATTGAAAAACAATGACAATCTTTCGAAGTAGTGATTAACCCTACTGTCTCCTATTAATTATTCCACCATGATTTCCATTGAACCCCTTTCTCTCCTACTGCTCAACAGCAGTGACGTGGTGGATTTCCGATCAGCTGCTTACTGGCCAGTAGACGTTTTTAATTTATGATGATTTACTTATGATGCGGTAATCATCATTATCAGCATCAATCATAACATTTTGTGTCTTTACAAATAGCGTCTTTAGTTATATGTAATACGGTGTCAGTTGTTGCTCTCTAAAATAAAAGTCATAATTTTCAGTAAACATTCATGCAGCACATAGTGCACGAGCTGGTTAAAAAATGTGCAAATGTTACACATTCTATGTGCTGCATGGATGTTTATTGAGAATGAGTAGGCCGCACTCATATTCTGTGCGTAGCTATTTAAGCGTATGCGTGAAGAGTCTGTGGACATCACCTGCTCAATCTCACTGGCGCTATGAGATTGCTGTTGTTTTAAACAATCAATACTAAAGATCCGAACATGCTATAATCAAGCTATCGTCGTTCTGGTTTTCAACTTTGCCTTTACCGACACATTTTCCCTATCATTCGTTGTCACCCAGTCTCGGAAGGGTGAACAAGAACCATTCCCTTCCGCAAGGTCGACCAGTCAGAAAATGGGGCAAATAAACTTGCTCAAAACCCGGTAGCAGCCAATCTTACGTTATTATGCAAGGGAAAACCCACCAAATAATGCTGGTCATGTTTCAATGATTCTAAAAAAACTACTCGTGGTCGCGTGAGCGCTGTAGCCGAAAAAACAATCTTCCCACTACTACAGAATATGGCTCTTTAGAAAACAGGTTCAATTATTAGCCGACCACGCTAAGCATTGTGTTTATTGATCGAGCTTACTCAGCGCAGTCGTCGTCGGTCGGTCTCTGCGATATCAGTTGCTCAAGGATAACAATACCTGACCAGAAACTGGATGATTGATCTCCGCCTCTTTTTTCTGAATGTTGTTTTGGTTTTACAACATCTTTTTATTGAAACACTCTTATTCTTGTTCCAAGGATGAGTTATAATTCTAGAGCATTGCACTTTCATGGCTACAGAGAAAACGGAAGTGTAGCAAATACCAACGAATGGTGGTTGTCATCGATCTGATCGTGGGCATGTTCAATGGATTAGATTTCTGCACAAAAGGTTGATTTATTCACTTTTTCAAGAAATGTCACTCAATTCTCCTATAGACTGTTAAGAATTAATAGTTTTTTATCTTTCACCGCAAGACTCCCTTCCATGTTACTTCCCATGACGGTGATGATGATGGTGATGCCGGTCGTCATCATCTCTGCCCCTTTCGTTCCGCACAACAATACACGGTCCATTATTTCGGCGATCATTAGGTCTACGTCCATCATAGCTACCGTATCCGCCGCGTTCGCGGTTGTCCCATTCATGGCTTCCACGGCTATTGTCGTTGTTCTTCCCGAACAATCCTTCCAGCACGCCGCGTACTTCCACGTTCTTCCCCATTTTGTCCCCCGTTCCGGCACCATCCACGTTGAGCACTTCGATCTGGCCCGACTCATCGTTCTCCTCCGACGACAAGGCGGGTTGCTGCAGCTTCTGACCACAACTGACCTGTGTCACCAGTTGACCCACCACACAACAGAGCAATATAAATTTAAAATTTAAACCGTTGCTTCCGATTCCACGGTCATGATGGCTCGTCATCGTTCCAACTGTTGATGGATGCTTTTGATCTTTGAAATTACAATTTTGGTTAGTTTTATAGGTTGAGTTTAATGACTCCATGTTTGGGCAATTTCAGTAATTAACGTTATCAGCCACATCTGGGTTCTGTAAATTGAACAAAACGGGGATTTTTCATTTTTGACCAAAACAAATGTGTCGAGAATCAATCCCATTGGTATTCATCTCAGCTCATTCAAATTTTGAAATCTGCGGAGGCTCAACATTAAATCATTGTTTTCAATCTAGATTTAACCGCCATCAACATAAAGCTTTTTTTCGTCACGGCATCTGATCTTGGGATTTCCCACGCCATCAAATAGATTGTTTTGAACATTGGGACTTATCTTCCTGCATCGTAGGAATGGATATGAACTGCTCGCTCAGACGCTCAGACGTTAACGTTATACCAATCATATCGGTATTCTGCTGCAGAGTAGCGTCGCGTGCAAATATAAAGTCATTTGGGCATCCGTTTCCGAATGAGATTTTACCTGGGTTTCTTTGTTAGTGCAGTATAATCAAAAGTAAAACAAAAACCGTTGAACCCAATCACATGGCGTTGTTGACCGGTTTCAAGATCAATCGGAAACGGGATCAGTTGAATGAGACGTTATGTTGAACCCCAGTACAAGTGAAATCGATTAAAGAAAGGTATTATAATTTCCAAAAACTATTTTGAATATGGAAAATGTAGAAAATGTTTATGATGATATTAATTATATTACGCATTTCCCACCCCACTGGAACCTTTTCGCAGTAAGCATAAATGTGTGATTGTTGATAAAACTGTGATTTCACATCGAAACGAGCGGAAGTCTTCTGTGCACTTATTCGTAGGTTGTTTGAGATCTGCACTTGAAGTGTGAAAAGGGTCCAGTGTGATGGGAAAAGCGCAATAGTATTCATTTTGAATGCCACCTACAAAATGCTATCCCAGATCATCTTCTCATCGTCTGTCAACGAATGGGTTTCAAGCCGACTTGAAACGTGGCAAGTTATCAAACCGACTTCTTCGACGGCTGCTCCACAACGGGCCAGACTTCACCGTACGACAAATCCTCCGGAAATGTCGTGGATATCAGCCCAAGCAACCAAAAGTTCGGATTTCACTTGAAGAACGAACTCAGAAGTTCAAATTTGGTTCAATTTCGGTTTCGTTGAACTTGATTCTCCAAAAAGTTATAAGTGTATTGTTTATGAACTTGGAAGTACATATACAAGCTTTTGACTTCTCTTGAAAACGACATTGAAGTCGAAAAAAGGTTCAGAAAAAACTTACTTTGAACCTTAGGGCAGAGTTCAATCAAATTTTAACCGAACTCATGTTGAACGTTTGCGTGCCACTAAAGTTTAAATACAGTTCAAATGGACATATACCAACAACTTGAAATGTTCCGCTCGGAACTTGTTTTGAACTTTTTTTGAACTTACTACTCAAAGTTCTGATAAATATTAACCGTACCAAAAGTGAACTTTACATGAACTTCGGAGACATGAAGTTCGGATAAATATTAACCGTACCAAAAGTGAACTTCACATGAACTTCGGAGACAGCGGAGCTCGGGAGAAGTTCACATTCAATTAAATCGTTCGGCAATCGAGCTCAGCAGCCACAGCTTGTGTTAATTTCACAAGTACACTTTGTTTCACTATTATATTTCAACGTACTTACTTGAAATCCACGCAAAGAATCCGTATTGTGTGGCTCAAAGGCTGCCCTCTCATCGAGCAACTGCTCCACCCAGTATTCCGCCGGAGTTTTTTTCGGCTACGGCGAAAGTCTTCCAGTTTTGCCTGATGTTTTCCATCCCGTCTCACTTGTCGCGCCAGCGCACCGGTGTTCAACGCGATCGTAGTCACTGAAAACTTAAAATCTTTTCAGAATTACCGACACTAGCACTAATTTATTGCTTTGCACTTGCCTAAACTGTGGACTAAAACAAACTGAAAATGTCAAACTGTGTAAGTTCACAAAAAGTTCCACGTAAACTTCTTCCGAACTTTCGGCTTCAAAAAGTTTGTTTCGCAGAGTATTTCAAGTTCAGAGAAATTTCACACGCGAACCTGATTGAGCACTAATAAATGATATCAGCACATTGAGTAAAATCCCTCAGTGCTTAACAATCCAAACATGGAGTAATGGTAAAGGCGTCGGCTTTCAACGAGGAGAACCCGAGTTCAAGTCTCAGTAAGTAAAAAAACAGCAAAAATGTATTTCAAGATATTAGTCAACAAGGATTCCACACATGCTAATGTCTCTCAATCAAAAATTACTTTTGAGGACTAAGCGCCTTTTTTTTTCATTTTACGGAAGCTTATTTTTAAGCTGAATAGCGTTCCTTTCAGCGGCACAAGTGTACTTTTTATGAACTGAAGTTCGGTTAACTACTTAAAAAGTGAGCTGTATAGAATGCTATTCATCTTCCTTCGAATAGCTGATTAAGCCCAAACATGCTGTTTTATCCGAACTTTTGGTTGCTTGGGAGGTCCTAATGCATCACCTGTTCATCGACTTCAAGGCGGCCTACGACAGTGTCGACTGCACAGAGCTAAGGAAAATCATGGATGACAACGACTTTTCTGGGAAGCTGATTAAACAGATCAAAGCAACAATGGCTGACAAAACTGCGTAAGGGTTTCAGGTGAACTAACCAGTTTCCAGTTTATTTAAATCTCGCAGGAGATTGCGACAAGGTGACGGACTCGCATGCCTAATCTTCAACGTCGCTCTGGAAGGTGTAATGCAACGAACCGGACTCAACAGCCGTGGTACGATTTTCACAAAATCCAGTCAATGTGTGTGCTTTGTGGATAACAGACATTAGCGCCAGAACATTTGAAACAGTCACTGAGCTGTACACCCGCCTAAAATACGTAACAGCAAAAGTCGGACTGGTGGTGAATGCGTCAAAAACAAAGTACATGCTGGTAGGTGAAACCGAACATGATAGGGTCGGTCTTGTCTGGACAGATGGTGCATCATCCTCAGTGGAAGTCCTGCCTTCTACGGGCTCCAGAAGAAGCTGCAGTCTAAAAAGATTAAGCCATACACCATATGCACCATGTATAAAACGCTAATAAGACCGGTCACAAGTAACACACATGTTATATAAAAGTTACGACAGCGCAAGTTTTGGTTGTATAGAAGTTTATTTTACGTTATTTCAACACAATGTTAGAATTACGTAAAATAAACTTCTATACAACCAAAACTTGCGCTGTCGTAACTCTATTATAACATGTGTGTTGCTTGGGGTGCAAGGTCTGTAAATGAAATAGGTTGTCTGAGATGGGTCAACTTGGTGGTAAGACAGGTGCGTGGGAGAAGATATGAGGGGTGGGGGGTTGAGGGAGCCGAAGGCGGATTTACCGGTGAACGAGGTTTCTTGCGGAAGGAGCAGAAGGGATGCATGCGGAGAGGTAGCTTCCCGGTGAAGTGGGTTTTCTCGATTAAGGAGGTTTACTCGCTGCATTGAAGCCTTTTTAGCCTACCACAGCTAGAAAACCTCCTTCACTGGGAAATTCAGGATGGCCGACAGCGCAAATCAAGGAGTCAGACAACCTATATATTCAACAGACCTTGACTCCGGTGAGACTCGAACTCACGACTTCGCTTCTATTCCTTCAAGCTACGGAGTCACTCGACTATCTCTGTCGCCAGTAGGCGTAGAACTAAATTCAGGGGCCAGATACGGAAACACAACAAATCCATATATGCGACACATCAAACCGCGGCATTATTGAAAACCTTTTGAACGGTAAACAAGAAAATAGTCCCATATCTAAACCAGTAGTGTTCCGAAACCGTTTCCGGGTGTCCCGCCGGAAGTGTTCAAATATTAAAGTGAACTGAACCCATGCATTGGACAGATGCCGGGGCCCGTGGCGTAGTTGGTCAAACGTTCGCTTCATATGCGGATGGTCATGGGTTTGATTCCCAGCCCCAGCACTTGCAATGTTTCGTCAATTGCTTTTCGCCCGAGAGCAACTGACACTGACCCTCTTCTGAGCCCCATGGCTCAAACGGACCCGGATACCTGGACATCGGCGAACTGCTACTCATAATGGACCCCCAATCGGACTGGAAAGAAACAACGGCCATCCATCATCATCCTTGTGCTCATCATTCTACCAGATATAAAGTAGAAAAGTGAAAGCAGCAGAAAGGCAATCATAGTTCGAAAAAGTAGAATAGAATCTAGGCGCTGTACAAAATGTAAGTGCAGCTGTCAATTGAAATTGCTCACGTAGTGCGCCAGTGCACAATGGAGCTGTAAATTAGGTTAGGTGATTAAAAAAACATGCATTGGACAGCTCTAATCATTTCATTTGTTTCTTTGAATCACTAACTTAACACTATCTATCTTATCTATGCTACAATGTTGATAACGTAGAAGCAGTGCCACATTCCAAATATTTAATTCTAAACTTTTACTTTCTACTACACAATCTCAATTCGCGCCTTTTCCTATAACCTGATGAACAGTTAGCAAGCAAAAAGGCTCAGACTCACTTGCGTGCGCAGCCTTTTCTTTTTTCTCGCTCGTTCTTTTTGTTGAACGCAAGAAAGAGCGTGATAAAAGAGGGGGCAAAGTGCCCCCTCTGTTATCTGTTTCTTTCGCGTGTTTGTTTACGAGAGTGAGCGAGAAAAAAGAAAAAGCTGCGCACGCTAGAGCTCAGACTACATAAGAGACTACCTCCGGATCCGGTTCCGGATGTTTCACCGCAGCAGTCCAAATATAATAGTGAACTAAATACTGCCGATAATGTTCCGGAATCAGTTTCGGATGTCCCACCGAAAGTGGTCAAATATAAAAGTGAACCAAGCCAATGTATGCTACACCTCCCAGACCATATTTGGGACAACCGATCTCGGATCCGGGTCTGGGAGTCCCACCATAATTGGTCTAATATAAAAGTAAACCAAAACCATAATCGTGACACGGGAAATCGATGCTTTATGATAACGTGATGACCATTTATCAAGAAAATAGGCTCAGACCACATTGAAGACTACCAGTAGTGTTCCGGAGCCGGTTCCGTGTGTCTCGATGGAAGTGGAACTGTACAAGAAAATAACCTCAGGCCATATCTAACACCAGGCATGGGAACACTCACATGTGAAGGGTTACACTCACTTGCTGTTTTCTCAGCTCAGAAGCGTACTTAATTCAGCAAACTTTTAGACAAAACCACAAGCCAAAAGTCGCCCATACATCGTTTCTTAATTGCACGCTATTGAGCTGAGAAAACAGCAAGTGAGTGTAACTCTTCGCAAGTGAGTGTTCCCATCCCTGTCTAACACTAGTAATAGTGTTCCGGAACCGGTTGCGGGTTCTCTTCCTTCTTGGCATAACGTCCCACTGGGCCATAGCCTGCTTCCCAGCTTAATGTGTTCCCAGCACTGCTGAAAATGTTATTTGGTATTATCTAAATTCAAACGATTTAAAATTAGCTGTAGATAATTTAAAATAGATATATCGAAATGACATTTTTGTAATTACGTTGTAAAAAGATCCACTTTTCAATTGCCTGAAGTGTGCTGAAATGGCCTACTTTTCACCACTAATGCAAGTGTGCCGAAAAGTGCTACTTTTCGGCACTCTTAAGAGTGCTGAAAAGTAGTACTTTTCGGCACCTTTGCCAGCACACACTTTTTACAAACTTCTGGGTCTTCCATACATTCGATAGCTGCTTCTGTACCCACTGACCATCTCGAAGCCGAATCTAGACGATTCCTGTCCCAAATCGGACTGCAGATCGGGTGAAAAAGCAGTAGCTGAAGCTACATCTGTGACTTTTGCCGTTGCTTGTGCACAACTGTTTGACAACGGGAGCTCGGTCATAGGCTACGCCATAGCCCCATAGCCAACCTGATCGAAAAAAAAACTACGCTGGCAGACATGGATGGTCGCACGTGGTTTCTCCTGATGCATGATTGTGGAAAGATTATACTGAATGTGTGTTTTTCGTAATTACAAAAAATGTTGTATGCAACTCGTTGCAAAACTCGATTTTTTCAGCACTCGTCGTATTTATCCAACTCGGCAAGCCTCGTTGGATAAATGTACGACTCGTGCTGAAAAAATCATCATTTTGCAACTTGTTGCATAAATAACTATTTCAGCACTGCTTACCAGTGATCAATGACCACTTTCATAGTTATTAACTGAGAGCTTTACCGCCAAATACCATTTTGCATGTGTATACAGTAGACGTTCGGTTCGATGTAAATGGTTTAACTGCAATGCTTTTTATCTGCAAGTCCCGTAAGCAGTGATGGAAATTAGTGAGGATTGCAGCTGATCAGACAAAAACGCAAAGCAAACATACTCGTAGTCAACAAAAGCCTGAATATATTCGCACTTCTCCACTCGCAAGCTATTGTCGTCGCGGTTGAAACCCGAAGTTTCCCCACACCCGACAATCGAATTTTCTCAAAATCCATACGTGAAACCTAACGTCGGACGTAGTGCGCTGGACAGCGGACCTGGCCCTCTATCCAGCGCACTGTGCCCGACGTACGTCCGACACACGGTTTAGGAGAAAAATCGATTTTCGCGTGTCAAAAACTCCGATTTTCAACTGCACGAACAATAACGAAGCTGGTACGCGCACTCGTCTTTGATCACGAACCGCTCTGAACATTTTTCCAAGGGGACGGCTACCTATTTTTTCACTATGCAGTTTGACAGGTTGGATTGTGCCCCCTTACGTGGAGCATAAATTTATGCTCCAGCCAAAATATTCACCAACACAGTCGTGAAATAGGAATGTTTACCTTTCTACGAGGGATATCGGTGCAAAACGTTCACGTCACATTAGATCTCATAAAAGTGTTGATCATGAAAAAGCGGTATTAATTGATGCTTTTCAATTTCAGAGTGTCGATGTTTAGGTAAAGTTCCTAGAGAGAGTGATAATTGCTTGTGAAAAGACACACAAGACGTCTTTTCGCAAACTTTGTTCGCCAAAGTGTGTTTTTCCTTATTTTCTCCCGCTACAGCAGCGGGAGTGAATGTTGGTATTAGTGAGCACTGGTTGCGCATTCTAAGCGGCAACAAAATCAGATCACCGTAGCAACCAACGTCTTTAACGAAAAGATCCTGGACCGACCGGGAATCGAACCCGTCACCCTCACCGTGGTCATGCACACACTTCTTTACAGTTGTGGTTATATGTATAGGCCCCAATCAGTTGCGGGTATTAAATATAAACGTAAACCAAACCCATGCATGTGATACATAAAATCGCAACTTTTTCAATAACATGCTGAATGGTTAGCAATAGCCTCAAATCACATTAGAAACTACTGGTAGTTATATGGAACTTGTTCCGGGTGTCCCACCGGAAGTAGTCAAAAGTTAAAGTGACCAAACCCTTGCATGCGGCACATCAAATAGCGGCTTTTTTGATAACCTAATGAACAGTTAACGAAAGAAAATAGTGCCAGACCACATTTTAAAAGACCGGTAGTGTTTCAGAATCGGTTCCAGGTGTCCCGCCGGAAATGGTCATAAGTAAAAGTGAACCAAACCCATTAATGCGATACAAAATACATGCAATAAACTTAGGATTCAGAAACACTTCGGTAAACGTCGACGGAAAGATTATTAGTACATATTCGACGAGAACATCCACTAGGTAGATTATTCAGGGTTTTATTAACTTGAATTCAATGAAAATATCTACACCGTGTCCAATAAGTTCTTATACAAAATACAAATTAGAAAATATAATTTTATTTAACAGCTGCGAATAATATTTTTGAAATGAATGCATGTATTGATGGGCCACATAATACTGATTGAATGAAGCATACGGTTTAGAATAACGTTATTTTCTATTTTACTTAATAAGCCTAGCACACTTCCGTTTTTCTAAAATCCGCTTACTTCGGTACGCAAGAAAAATGTTCGAAAAGTTTTTCATTCTACGGTAGCTAAATTGAGTCCATAATGTTAAATTTTGATGATGATTAACCTGGGCTTGTTAGGGGAATATCTGTAAGTAAAAAGAAAATTGGGTTAAGTACTGTTCCTTTGAATTCCACTAAGAATTTGCATCCTTTGACAGATACGTATTTCGACCTCAACTGTAAGGTCGTCTTCAGTGTCTTGTACTTGACTCGACCCGATTTTCTTTTTAAATTTTGAGTTTCTATCCCAAGTATTGTACCGAATAGATATACTAAGGCAAAAGCAATACATATTTAGTGATGATATGGTAAGAAATTTTCAAATAATGAAAATTACCGTCATATTCAAGATAATCATCTTAGAACGTAAAATTTGGACAAAGTTTACCACAATAGGGATACAAGTATGTTTTAGATGTAAGAATGGTGTTAATCAACAATATAATGACACATTCCAGCGTAACGGGACACCGCGAGGAACTAACTTTCGTAATCAAATGACGTCTGCAATCGAATGCAATGTTCATGACCATATGGTTTAACAGGTTTTATAACAAGCTTATTAGATGTACTTCCTGATGCAATACTTGTTCTATGGGGTTTTGGTTCCAAATTACATAATATAACATGTTACATTTCGGCACCAACATTTCAAAAGGGCGTAACTGCATTTTGAAACAAACCACTCTTTCACATCTGTGGGTCATATTTTAAGTTTTCCACGAAATTCACAAACATTACTAGACATAGAAATTGCTCTTCTTTCCTATACTGGCGGTGATTTGCATGGCGGCATTGAAATACGATCTACAGATGTGAAAGAGGGGTTTGTTTCAAAATGCAGTTACGCCCTTTTGAAATGTTGGTGCCGATTTCGTAACGGGACACCATCGCAGAAATCTACTTTTTAAAATTTTCAAACTGAAATGCGTATATCAGCTCTGTTATGAGATTTTGAATAATAGAGTCTTCTAGACATTTCTTCTTTGGATTGATGTGAACAAGATTGCCGAAGTGAGTTTTACTGAGAAATGTATAGTTTCGGAAATATTCTTGATTTAGTTTTGGGAGCGCAGCGTTACGCTCGTGTGAAAACAGTGTTTTGCTAATGGTGTCCCGTTACGGCTAAAGACATCTAGTTGTAGATCAAATGCTTTGCTAGATAGAATGTTGGTGTCTTCGGCAATGTTTTTCATACAGATGATAGCTGTCCGATAGGACACAAATAGGCCTTCAAACCCGCTCTGTCCCTATGGTGGCCATCGGAATAGGCCCTGGGGAACCTGTTTCGAGGTATATTTTACCTTCACGTACCCGATTCCCGACAACTCATTTTCAAAATGCTGGCATTTCGTCAATTTTCATCCGATTTTTTTGAAGTCGCCCTCAATTGATCATAAATTGGTGCTAGTTTATTATACTCAAGTGGCCGTGCAATATCCGGAACCATTCCGGCGATATTCCGGATTGTGCAGGGGTCAGGGGGTTGTCAAAATGGCTAAAAGTGATTATTTCGAGTGTTGTTATGTTTGAACCATCGATTTTCAGCGAAATTTTTGTTGCGAACAGTGAAACACAGCTGCTGTAACCAGATTGGAATAAGTTGGCCCATCCGAATTCCCGTGACAGGTTCCGCGGGACCTCATTGGGAACACTTCTGGTTTTCAACATAAACATGCCGTGCGACATATCAATCTTCATGATTTCGAATGACTGAGTCAGAAACGATAGGCTAAAGTATATATCAACTAATTTGGCCACCCCGGCACATATAGCACAGGTTCCGCAGGGATGTCATCAGGGACATTTCTAGTTTGCAACCAAAACATGCCGAGCGACGTGTCAATCTACACGATTTCGAAAGAATGGGATAGAAAAAAATGACTTAATTATGTATCAACTAATATGGCTGCTCCATAACATCTGGAGTAGGTTCCGCGGGGGCCTCTAAAACACAATAACACACACGAAATAATCACTTTTAGCCATTTGGCAAAACAGATCCCTTCCCCACCCCCTAACCACGTGACTTAAAGAAAATCCGATGAAAATTGACGAAATGCCAGTATTTTAAAAATGAGTTATCGGGGGTTGGGTACGTGAAGTTTAATTGTATCTCCAAAACTATGGTTGTGCGACGTATCTATCTTCGCAGTTTTTCCACATTTTGCATTATAATAATCCGAAGAAGATTAAATGATATCTATAGTACACTAGCTGTCCCCGGCAAACTTTGTCTTGCCTACTGCGTTTTTTGACATTTCAAGTCCCTTAACCAAGCGCTTAAGTCCCCGTTCAAAATGTATGAAAACCCGATTTTCAAAAAGTCTCAATTTTCTCATGGTTTATGCCTCATAAACCTTCCTTGGGTGAAAACTAACAGAACAAAACTTAGACAACCCAAATCGGACCATCCGTTCGCAAGTTATGCGCGGTCCCACGTATGCCACTGCATTTTTATATATATATATATATATATATATATATATATATATATATATATATATATATATATATATATATATATATATATATATATATATATAGATAGATAGATTCTTCCAACACAGTCTTTTCAAGCATATGTCGCATGTTGCTTTAATCCTTTATTTGAAGGCTCATGTGCCTTGGGAATAGAGGATCCAATTTTATTTGAAATAAATTTTACATGGGGATTTTTCTTTTATACTATGTTAGTTTTGGGGAACTGTTAAGCTCGCGGTTTGGCCGAGGTCGAGGAAAACAATGTTTTATTTTGGAAGCGATGAGATTATGGGGGCTTTCCGTTGATATTTAGCTAACGACAACCTGTAACAATACAAACAAACGGATTTCGAGAAGAAAAAAGGTTGTCAACCAAAACGACAAGAGGGAGGTCGCTAGACTTTTGATCAATGGTTACTAATTTATGTAGTCACAAAAAATAATGCAATGCCATTTTCGTGATGCAGTTTATATTTTTGTTTATTTTCAATAAGAATATAAGCTTCAAAATATGTTTGTCGTCATAAAAGTGAATAATACGGTGATTAATGGGGTAAAAAAGGAATGCCAACCATCCCTTCGGGATTTTCATGTTTTGAACGTTGTGTGATTCTATAAGCCTTATTATACATCATGGTGGTAATTCATAGGACATGTTGAAAAGGTTATAGCATTCAAAGAGTATGCTGTCACCACAACCCGAGCAGAAGGGCATACCTTACAAATACTATGCGAAGAGCAACATGTGCTCTAATACTTAAAATTATTATTGCTGCGTTATTCTACGAAATGTTATGAGAACATTACAATAACAGTTGGAGCTATTTGAGCAGAGTTTGGTATTGATGTAGTATTTGTTGGATTAGCAGTGAAAATAACCGAAGAACAAGATTTGCTATTACATCATGAAGTCGTCGAACAAATGAAACATTTAATAACAAGACATGCTATTAGTTTGTTATTCAATAACTTTGGGATAACAAATACAGCACTTGAAATTTTAGGTATGCATTCATTATTGAAATAACAAGACTTGTTATTTTCCAGGTGTTATTTATACAAAATTTTGGTATTCGTTTTTGTTATTTTGCCTCTTATTACCACCTAATGAAGGGCATATCAAGGTATGGTAGTATTGAAGATAAATACCTTGATATGTTATTCTCTTGTTATTTTCTTCTGCTCGGGAAAACTTAATAAAATATCACTTGTTATACTGATCCATAAGAATACCTGCCATTTCTTTACGTAGTTTTCGTAGAGCTGAGAAGCGGGCTTTGTTCCAGTAGGGCCGTTACACCAATGATGATAATGTAAATATATACCACCTACAATATCATTTCATCATGGCTACAGTTTTTTGGTTAAATATTCGATCAAACCAAACTTATTTATCCACTTATGAATGTCTTTAAAATTTTCGTAACGGGACACCATGTGTACGTACCCATTGTAAAGCCTAAGATAAAGCGTCGATCAAGGTAACCCATATGTTGGAAGAAAGGTCTCCACTAGTACTAAGAGAATCCGGAAAATCATTTTTCTAAAGTTTGTAATAAATTAGTTATTACAACAAATGTGCTATTTTCGTAACGGGACACCGTTAAATTGCGGCTATTGCAAAAAGTGCTTAAAACATATCTAAACCCATTTTTATGAAAAGTAGCCTTTGGGTGTATAAAATATACATTATTATACTACATTTACAAAAAATTGGTATAATGTTTTTGAACTTTCATTTGCAAGCAGGCATATTTGAAACTTATCAATGAAAAATTTCATTTTTCTTACATAAAATGCTATTACTTCATCTAACTATTTAAATACGTTACCAGTCAAATTTTAAGTAAAACAAATAGTTTTCCTAAGATTGAATCTACCTTTTTTCATATGCTGGAAAGCTTGAGGCAAAACAATCACTTTGAAATTTCACACCCTTGGCGTAGAAGTGCGTGGAATGTGTCTAATATATCTGTCTAATATATATGCCACAAAAGTTCAGCCTATTGGACGCAGTGGCTTAATTTCCCCAACAGGGGAGAAAAAAAAATGTGTCTAATATGCAGCCATGCTTCTTTAACGCAACAAACCTCATTAAAACAAGTATATGGACATTTTTGTTTAATTTATTTTTTATTTTGTACAAAATAAAACGGCTTCGTACTTCACCCATACAGAATCTTATTTTTTTTTTCTTCTGGTCATAGTTGCTTCTAGCAGTGGTGAGGACAGGATTCTAATTGGTTTCAACTTACAAACATTACTCGTTAAAATGAGACGAAATATCCATGAAATGGCGTGCGTGACAGCCGAAATCGACTTGCAACACATAAGCGATCATCAGAGAAGAATAAAGGACAGAGAATTCCCAAACATATGCTGTATTTGGTCAGTGTTAGATGGCCTTTCAATAATTCTTTCATAATCCTAATTACAGATGTGAAATGAATTCAATTTGATTTTGTATGAGAACTTATTTGACACGTTGTATAAGATGGAGATCTATAGTCATTGTTTTCATCCACGTATACTGTCGTGAATCGTATATCTGTCCCATTTGCATAGGAAATCCAGCAAAGATGAGACTGATATGCGATTCTCATTGCAGTGTACCTTTTCTTTGGTTGATTGTTCGAACCATGATTCAAAGATAAAAAAGGGTCCTTCCAGTACTATCAAAGTTATTCGCAATGCCAAATATACCTCTTTGTACGGTAATAAATACCAAAAATACTTATTTTTTTAAATTTTATTCCACTCAAATAAATAAATATGTGTATGTACAAATTGATGATCATTTATCACTCAGTTTAGCCTCTATGGTGTCCATGATGTCCATAGTCATGACCTCCATGACCGTGACCATGTCCGTGTCCATGACCATAACCTCCATGCCCACCATGACTATGACCACCGTATCCGCCATGACCATATCCTCCGTGTCCGTAGCCGCCGTGTCCGTAACCACCGTGACCATATCCTCCATGACCGTATCCTGGTTGTCCACCTCCCAGAAGCGCACCGACCAGAAGCTGGCGTTTTGCACGGTCTACGGATTCCAAGGGCGCTGGAACATCTTCAGCTTGCACGATTTCGACCTCCTTCACCGGACTGGCATTTACTATCACCAACAGGACACTCAGGACCACAACCACTATTCCACAGATAAACGACTTCATTGTGCACGCGATGTAAGCTCCGATTTGAAACTGATGCCCGGCTCAATATGCCAACTGCTTTTTATATCTTCCTTTCGAGCCTCTTCAATGAAAGTCTATGCTACTTCACGAGATATGTTGTTTTTTCTTTGTTTTATTCGAATATCGAACAAATGTAAGCCAGGAAGAAGCAGCAACTGGATCGGGCGAACGAATCATCGCGTTTCAATCCTACAAACCGGTAGCCATAAAAATCAAAACAACATTCGAAAATTACCATTTCTCCATCGACGCAGTTCCAACATGTGAACGGTACCGTTCGTCCTGTATTATTGCGTATCAAACCGTTTCGGGCCTTCAGCCTGATGACCCATTCAATACTTAACGGTGGTTTTGAAGAATAATAACGTTGTTTTGTACCGACTAATATGCGAACCGAACTAGTTATTACGAGAATAAAAAAAATATTTAAAAAAAAATAAAAATGCATACATATGTTGTTACCTTAGTAATGTTGAATTAATTATCAAGCTCTACACGGTAGAGTCTACCTCTACAGTAAGTATGGAAAGGGTTAAAGTATTCTGGGATCCCCCGTAAAGTTGCTTATGGTTGAAAGTGGAAGGCCAACCCAGCTAAGAAGGTTGAATTTGTTTTGGCTATTTTTGTTTACCCTTACGGTATTAATGGAATTCTCTTTAATTTATTGTTTCTTTTTTATTATTGATTTCTTCCTAAGTCATTCCTATGTGTGTTGTATGGAAAATTGTTGCATATAATTCCATCAGTTCAACTCTTTTCTTTTTTAACATTCAATAAACTTACCCATGCTCCATGCTTCACATACAAAAAAAAATACTAATAATATAGCTGAAAATGTATCCAACTTATCAAATCTTGCTCAGGGTAAATAAGACCCAGAACACCACACTAGTACACAGTATAGCACTAACTGTGTGATTTAGCGGTGGCTTTCAGCACGTCCGTTCTTAGGATGAATTCATTAACCTAGTCGTCTCAAATCGTCCACCTCGTCTTCACCTCCGACGCCGTTATTGGAATTACTACCGAATGGACCACCAGGTCTCTGCCCATTGTTCCCTGAGGCAGGTTCCCGCAAAAATCCGCACCCAATCCGACCGAGTGGCGAATTGACACTGACCTCCGGTCCGGCAAAGCCCACGTTGAGACCGCCGAGGTTCAATCCAACACCCAGCAGGCGTAGTAAGCTATTCAGGTCCACATTCTTGGCACTGGTGTCATCGACGAAGCTGCCCATTAGGCTTCTCATGGCTTTGATTTGCGGATCGTTCCGGAGTTCCGATTTGGCCAGGGAGTCGTCGATTAGTTTCACAAACTGCTGGCGCTGTTGGGGGCTCAAAGATAAGAGCATTGCGAGCGGTGGCGGAAAGCAGGTGCCTGCGGTGAAGAAAATGGTTAGCAAGAGAATGGTTGATTTTGCAAGCATGGTGGTGATGCTACGGAAGCCGGGAACAGTTCGGAACTGATGGAAAATGAACGGATGTTGCGGGTATGGTTTTGTTTAACTTTGGTGTGGATGGAACTAAATGTACTATGACATATTGAGCGTGAAATTGGGCAGATAGAAAATCTTGATTACGTAATTTTAGAAGAGAAGAGATGAACATTTGCAAATGCTCTGTTGTTTTGTTTGTAACATCTATATATACCGTAAACCGGGGTGAAATTGATCAATCAGGGACTACATTGTAATTCCATTCTAGCAACTTCTATAAGTCGTTATGATCATAATGTTCGAACGTCATTCAGTTCATGAATGCCTAGAGATGAGTATTAGGGTGTCCCAAAATTGCACATGGTCAAAAAGCTTGGGGGCTCACCCTACAAATGATAGCTGAGGGTGTTAAAAATAAACTTTTGTATGACGGCAACTTTCAGAAAGGACGTTTAGAGGTCGCCCCGGCGAGATTTTTAAAAAACGACAATTTTTCGTAATACATATCATACAAGTATTTTTTTACCATACAAAAATTGGCAATATCCACCATTTTTATATTTTTTACAGCTTCTTATAGATCCAAACTACTTGGGAAAAATAATTTACTACATGTTTTGCACATAACTTTTTGATACTGATTTTTTTAATTTACTGAAATTTGTCATTTATTTATATGCTATGGATTTTACCCATCATAAAAAGTATCTCAACCTAATGCAGATTTAAAACAATTTCCATAGAAAGACAGGAAATTTTATAGGCAAAAAAGACAGCATGGCGCTTTTTCTTTCTGTTTTAAATTTATTCACCATTAACTTTGAAATTGAATTTGAATTTGTACGTATTTTTCTAAAAATGTCACATAAGAACTGTCCAAAAACACATACAAAGTAAAAAAAAATCGTGTATGCTCAACAAGTTTTTGTCTTGAATGTGTGTAGGAATTCTGGTGACATCATTTATTGATTTTTAGGATTTGTTATTCAATCCCTTCATGCAGAAATAAACTAGTAAAGAATTCTAAAAAAGCTCCCTCGACAAGCTTCGTACTGCCTATTAGTTTTTAAAGATATTCTCCACAAAATGTTAATCCATATGTTTGTGTTTGTCTTACACTTCTGTCGATTTTCTCAATAATTTCTCCGCATGAAGACGTATAAGTCCTAGACCAGCAAAACAGCCTAGAAAACAGTGGCATTGGCAAAGTAAAAAAGGCGAATCCGTTGATCCATCCCAAATTCAAATCGTGGTTACAAACACCTTTCATAAGAATACCAATTTTTAGATAATAAGTTACAATTCAGGACATTCTAAAAAGCAGAGCATGTCTTTTTTGACATTTACCTACTGCCTTGAACTATCTTATCAACACCGAAAATAAGTTACACCGAGGCAAATTGAAACGGGTGGGATGAGATGAACCAGCGAGTTAACGTAATGTTATCCAAGGTTAGAACAATTTGATCACAACAACACATACACGGCATACAATAGAACAAGGTGGGCTGTTATTGGTAAACAATAGTTTTGGACGTAAACATGTGACGTGAATTTTATCGTCCTATATATTGATCAAATTGATGGGGATTACTAGATCGTTTTATTCATGCCTCTGAACGTTTTGACAAACATCATTTGATAACAAAAACGGCACGTTTAGTGGAATGTATCACCTTTCAAATGATAAACAAAATGTGCCGTGCGTTTAATTATGTATTATGCTCGTATAAGCCATTGTCAGTACATAAATCTTAAAAATGCCATGGCCTACTGAGGCATCTCAAAATAATACATAATGATAAAGTTTCTTGCTAGTAGGTACCTTTCATATCAAAGAAAATGGATTTGTAAACGGAAGCAAAAATTCAATAAATGATGTCTCCAGAATTCCTACACATATTCATGACAAAAATTTGTTGAGCATAGAGCACACATGGTTTTTTTTTTATTTTGTATGTTTTTGGATAGTTCTAATGTGACATTTTTAGAAAAATACCTAAAAATTCAAATTTCATCAAAAAGTAAATTGTGAATAACTTTAAAACGCCATGTTGTCTTCGACAAAGTTTTTCCTCATAAAATTTCCTATCCTTCTATGGAAATTTTTTTGAATTTGCATTAGGTTAAGATACTTTTTATGATGGATAAAATCCATAGTATGTTGAAAAATGACAAATTTCAGTAGGTTAAAAAATTCATTGTCAAAAAGTTACCTGCAAAACATGTAGTAATTTTTTTTTCCCAAGCAGTTTGGATCTATATGAAGCTGTAAAAAATATAAAAATGATGGATATTGCCAATTTTTGTACGGTAAAAAATATTTGTATGATATTTATTACGAAAAATTGCCATTTTTCAAAAATCTCGCCGGGGCGACCTCTAAACGTCATTTCTGAAAGTTGCCGTCATACAAAAGTTTGTTTCTAACACCCTTAGATATCATTTGCAGGGTGAGCCCCCAAGCTTTTTGACCATGTGCAATTTTGGGACACCCTAATGAGTATACACTTTTCAGTTTTTAGAAAAAAATAGTCTTACATTACTTTTTTAAAGGTTTTTCAATGTGTTTATTACTTAGATGAAACCGTTGGTTCTAAACAATCAATTGCCACTAGTATTACCTGTGAACTTTTTGTGTTCACATTTTTATGGAACCTTTATTGTGATGTTATGTACCTATTCTGGACAAGAATCAGTTATTAAACTATTGTATTTTGTTTAAAATCTAACTTAATGCGGCTGAACTCGCTTATTTCATAGAAAATTGCCTACCTTTAGGCGTTTGAGAGTCAATTTCAAAAGTTAATTTAGCTTTTTAACAGCCAAATTCACAAGTTGTAAGAGTTTTTGGGGTCTCCAGTTAGCCTAGTGGTTAAGGCTATGGGTCGCCAATCCGAAGACGGCGGGTTCGATTCCCGTTCCGGTTGGGAAAATTTTCTCGACTCCCTGGGCATAGTGTATCATTGCGCTTGCCTCACAAGGTACAAAATTCATGCAATGGCAGGCAAAGAAAGTCCTCCAATTAATAACTGTGGAAGTGCTCA
Source organism: Aedes albopictus (assembly GCF_035046485.1). Taxonomy (NCBI): domain Eukaryota; kingdom Metazoa; phylum Arthropoda; class Insecta; order Diptera; family Culicidae; genus Aedes; species Aedes albopictus. The sequence continues at coordinate 116,488,715 of NC_085137.1, forward strand.
AAGAACACTAAGTTGGAGAGAGGCATGCCAAGTTCCAGTGAGAACGTAGAGTCATACAGAAGAAGAAGAAGAAGAAGAAAGAGTTTTGACACGTTATTCGTGTTCAGAAGGTCAAAGTTATGTGGATAAGGCACTATAGAATTTTAACTGATGTTAAATTGTATGCTGATCAATTTCACTCCAAAATAGTATTTTCAATTTTTTAGGGGTTGAAGTTATTTTACTTTATGTTAAAATTTGTTGAACCAAAATTGTGTCATGCAGTTTTATAGAGCTCCACCCAGTACTGATTTTTCATAAATTCTTTTGATAATATTCGGATTGGTACTCACGTTATCAGCAAAAGGTGTTTTAAAGTGATCAATTTGACCCCGGTTTACGGTACTTCTTTTTAATTTATTTTCCATTTTACATCACGTTGTACATTAGGGTGTCCCAAAATTGCACATAGTCAAAAAGCTTGGGGCCTCACCCTGCAAATGATAGCTAAGGGTGTTAGAAACAAACTTTCAAAAACGACGTTTTGAGGTCGCCCCGGCAAAATTTTTGAAAAAAGGGTCATTTTTCGTAAAAAATATCATACAAATTCTTTTTACCGTACAAATGTTGGCAATACCCACCATTTTCATATTCTTTACAGCTCTATGTAGATCCAAACTATGTACTTGGGAAAAATAAATAACGACATGTTTTGCAGATAACTTTTTGATACTAAATTTTTGAGTTTACTAAAATTTGTCATTTCTTTGGGTAATTCTCGCTGAGACGGGTCACTATTTACACCTTATCTTCAAAAGTGTTCAAGGTGGCGATTTTCTGAAAGTCCTCGCTAAAAAAATAATGAAAATGCATTTGGTTACTCAAATTGATGGACCCCCCCGTTAGTTAGAGCCACAACAATTTTTGCAGACCCCTCGATTTTGATCACATGGTGGCTCATTTAAACCGTTATAACTCGAAAGTTTATCCAAAAACCACCTCAAAACGAATTGTTTTTGAAAAGAGGAAAGATAGAGCTAATATTTACTATTATAAAAAGTTGGGTCGGCCATATTGATTTTGGCCGCCATCTTGGTTTTTAATACCAAAACATTTTTTCAACATGATGGCAACCACCGATTTTCAAAATTGTTGCATCAATAGGACAGATCGATGAAGTACTAGATTTGTAGTAATGAGCTGAATTTAAGTATGGTGAGAAGGTCAATTCTCCGTTTCTGTAATGAAATAGTGCAAAAAGCGTGGGTATTATGATTCCTTGCCTAATTTGATGCTGTTTGAGAAAAAACTTTGAGCAATAGTGTTGTTGTTTTCACCATTTCTTGCAACATAAACAACACAGTTATCTCAAGTTTTGCTCAAACAACTTCAAATTAGGCAAGGAATCATAATACCCACGCTTTTTGCACCATTTCAATGCAGAAACGGAGAATTGACCTTCTCACCAATCTAAAATTCAGCTCATTACTAAAAATCTAGTACTCCACCGAACGTGCCCCATTGAAAGCTGAGACATTTATACTTAACATATCAAAAAATTAGATATGTATCAGGGACACTCTCGAGTCTCTTCGAATCTCGCAGAGGGTTACGGCAAGGTTATGGTCTTTCGTGCTTGCTGTTCAACATTTGCTTTAGAGTGTGTAATAAGGAGAACGGAGATAAACACGAGTGAAACGATTTTTACGAAATCCGTTCAGCTGCTTGGTTTCGCTGATGATATTGATATTATTGCTCGTAAATTTGAGACGATGGCGGAAACGTACATCCGACTAAAGAGTGAAGCCAGGCGAATCGGATTAGTCATTAATGTGTCGAAGACAAAGTACATGATGGCAAAGGGCTCCAGGGAGGAATCACCGCGCCCGCCACCCCGAATTTATATCGACGGTGATGAAATCGAGGCGGTTTAAGGTGATACGGGACGACGTGTTAATTTTGCTATCTTCCATCTCTTTCATAATCATTGCCCGCGAAACTTGGACGAAGCAAATCTCCAGTTCTAGTGGACTGATCTAACTGAAAACTTAGTCGATTGTTCATCACATGTAAGCATACAAACGATCAATTTTCCAGCCCATTCCATGCAGTAGAACTTGAGATTTGCATCTTCAAAGTTTGAGAGCAATGATTGATGATTCTGATGACGCCCCGTAAAGCCTTAAGAATTCGTGTACTTTGGCTCACTGGTGACCGACGACAACGACACCAGCAGAGAAATTCAGAGGCGCTTACTTTGGACTCCGCAGAACTCTACGATCGAATAATGTTCGCCGTAACACGAAGTTAACTATCTACAAAACGCTGATTAGACCGGTCGTCATCTATGGGCACGAAACATGGACCCTACGTAAAGAGGACCAACGCGCCCTGGGAGTTTTCGAACGGAAGGTGTTGCGTACCATCTACGGCGGAGTGCAGATGGAAGACGGGACTTGGAGAAGGCGAATGAACCACGAGCTGCATCAGCTGCTGGAGAACCAACCATCGTCCATACCGTGAAAATCGGAAGGCTACGGTGAGTGAGCCATGTCGTCATCAGGATGTCGGATAGCAACCCGACTAAATTGGTTCTCGAGAGTCATCCGACCGGTACAAGAAGACGTGGAGCGCAGCGAGCTAGGTGGGTCGACCAAGTGGAGGACGATCTGCGGACCCTACGCAGAGTGCGGAACTGGAGACAAACTGCCATGGACCGAGTGGAATGGAGGCGGCTACTATGTACAGCAGAGGCCACTCCGGCCTTGGCCTGATCGGTAAGGTAAGTAATCAAGAAAGCTTGTAAGGCCTTCGGGCAATGCCGGCGAACCTTTGGTACAACTTGGGGTATAAAACCCAAGTATATCAAATGGATTTACACGACTGTAGTTCGTCTAATATTGGCCTATGGATGTCTTGTGTGGTGGCAGAAAGGCGAAGTGAGAACTATCCAATCAAAATTAGGTCATCTCCAAAGGTTAAGCTTAATTGTGATGTCTGGAGCGTTCTCTTCAACTCCCTCGGCAGCGCTTAAATTCCTCTTTGACGTTGCCCCACTAGACATTCATCTTAAACAAGAAACACTTTCTTGCACTTACCGCCTATGGGTACTTGGTTTACTAGAGGAAACTTCTGCGAACCGCAGTTCAATACACACCTCGTTGTTTCCACTTTTGGTGAATTGGGACAAAGTTGTCCTTGCTCCAAGTGATCTTACAATTGCTTGTATTTTTTTCATATAGGACATTTTCCATGAATTTCCCTTCCGGGAAGAGTGGACATCTGGTTATCTGGAGAGAAGTATTTCGGACGGCATCGTATGTTACACTGGTGGCTCCCTTTTCGAAGGTCGAGCAGGTGCTGGTGTTTATTCTCGTGAGCTAGGGCTGCATCAGTCTTATTCACTTGGTAGACACTGCACCGTTTTTCAGGCCGAAATCTTTGCTCTTATGTGTCGAGTGCAATCAGCACTTCAGCAGCATGTAAGGGGGCATCCATTTAGTACGTCACGCTCAAAATGTGAATTCTAGACCCCCTCCCCCCTTCGTACGGGGTTTTCCTGTACTTAATACATTGCTTGTCACACTCTTCTGAACCCCCCCTCCCCCCTCTAAGCGTGACATACTTTATGGATGCCCCCTAATGGGCAAAGCAATATACTTCTGTTAAGATAGCCAGGCTGCTAATAAAGCACTTGCTTCTACCAACTCTAGGGGTGGCGAAGTATCTTACAAATCTGTCAAAGCAGAATTGCAGCATTCTGGTCAAAGTATTGACTGGCCACTGCCGACTTAGCTATCACATGACGAAGCAAGCTGATTCATTTGCTGTGAATCCGATTATGGAACTTCGTATAATTTAATATGTAACTGTCCAGTTTTTGCGCAACTGCGTTTCCGAGTATTCGGTAAACACTTATTAAGCGAAACTGGCTTCAGAAACCTGAATCTTCAGGATGTTTTGTTGTTCTTGACCCGCTGTGGTAAAGAGCTATATGCTCTCTTTACGCTTGGTGCGTTATAATAGTGCTCTTTTCAGGACGCTATGTGAGCCCATTATGGTACGCTTATGCGTGTATGACGATCCTATTCCCTTACCTGTCCTTTCCCCTGTCCCTTCTTTTTTTTCCTTCCCTTCTCCTTCAGGTAAATGATGAATAGGCTCGTGTTCATGGCGTTGGCCCAAATTTTCCAAATGGAGGAGAACGTGCCTCTGGAGCCGACCGACCTACTGATACCTGCCCAAGTAACAATTCGAAGTCATTAATAAGCATGCATGCTGAATTATTGCTTGTTTATAACAATGTCAGCTGATCAAAAATGTATGTCGAACAATATGCTGAAATGATGCAATTCACATTGTAAATAAGCCATATTACAAAATGTGACACTTACGTGAGCAGCGATTTAATTATAAGCTTAACAACGTCAACAATTTTTGTTTGTTCGATTTGTCCATATTAGCTTTGGAGTAAGCTGAATAAAACATATTTCTACGCGTTGAGAAACCACAGTTCCGATAGCTGATTATTGTATCTCACTCAAGGTGCGAATTTTCGGTATGTAATACCAATCCGTGTGGTCAATTATGATTTTCAAATAACTCAACGTACATATGTACAGATGGGTAAATTACACTAGTTTACAAAATAAAATGAAAGCCGTGAACTTCTGTCATCGACCAAAATTTTTGAAGCATAATTTAGTGCTGATTTCGAAACCGTGCTTCAAAAAATTTAAAGTAGAACACTTTTTAAGTTTTAGCCCAATATCGAGTTATACAACTTTTTAAAATATGGAATTTATTAAAATTCAAATATCTGGCGTTTCGTTCAACAAATTTTAATTCTTTTTCCATAAATTAAAAGCTGAATATAATACCATTTGATCATCTGAATGCAGATTTTGCATCAGATTTGTGAAATTCAAGATATTGGCGAGTTTTAGGGACAATCTCCTTAAATTTTAGCAAAATTTCCAAAAAAATATGAAGAAATGTATTTTTTTTTTCAATATGAAAAAAAGAATTAAAAAATTCTTTCTCAGCGTTTATTTGACATATCATATGTAGGCGACTTACAGTAAAAAATTAAGCTCGATCGGAGCATTGATTACGAAGAATGAGATGTGTGAAGTGAGCGACTTTGCTTAAAAATAGAACAAAAATCGATTTGAAATCATCAACCTTTTATGGAAAGTCGAAAAAATTTCCGACCTACTGTAATTTTTTTCCTTCGCGTTTTCGAACTCAGGGCATGATTCTACACCAAAAACGATCATCAGCTTACCGAGTTCAAAAATGCTGTAAACTTGTTATTGATTAAATTGGGAAAAAATCCACAGCTCATTTTCAGGCCTTTTGACTCGCGGTGCACTTTTTAAAAATTAACAACTACGCGGGTGCACCATATCCACACATCCATAAAAATCAAAGAATTTAATTTAAAAAAAGTATATAAAAATACTAGTTTGACACCTAAATAAACTCAATGGAGCTTATTAAGCGTGGAATATTTGTATGAACTGCATTTTTGTGAATTTTTTAGCAGATTTCAGGTGATTGCAATTTTTAATTTTCAGGAGTAAATTTTATAAAACTTCAATGCAGAGAATTTCTGCGTTAATTTACCATTTTTCCTGAATTTCTGATAATAACATCTGCAAATTTCACTGCGAGTGCTGTTTTAGAATATTTATTCATAATTATAAAATTGTTTTGTAGATTTATATCAGAACTTCTCAACAGATAGAAGAATGACGTTTTTGAAAATCACAAGCAAATTCTTTTTTTTTATTCTTCAATCACTTAACCTAATTTACAGCTCTATTGTCCACTAGGGCACTGCGTGAGCGATTCCAATTGGAAGCTGTACATTCACTTTGTACAGCGCCTAAATGTATTCTATTTTAATTGTACTACATATATCAAACTGGCTGCCGTTGCGCTGCTTTCACTTTTCTACCCTATCATGGTAGAATGTTGATGTGTGGCTGTTGGTTGTTCCTGTTTCCAGTCCGATTGGGGGTCCATTATGGGTTGCCGTTCGCCGATGTCCAAGTATCCGGGTTCATTTGAGCCATGGGCTCAGAAGAGGGTCAGTGTCAGCTGCTGATCATCTGATTATGAAGCAAACGTGTAGCCACTACGCCACGGGCCCCGGCAAGCAAATTCTTAAGTACAAAAATCCTCTCGAGACTTTTAATTGAACTACAATCAGATCGTAAGTGATATTATTAGAAAAATTACCACCAGAATGCCAATGTCGCGACTGTTAGTGTGACTAACATCTAGTTTTCCACGTCCTAACAGCGTTAGTACCGGTACTAGAAGTGTCAAATCAATGTTTACGACCAAAACAAAACATACGTAAATCAAAACAATGAATAAATACATCTAAGGTATGAAAATAATTTAATTGAGTATTGTTTTGTTCTTTGCTGTGCATGCATCGCTCCTGTAAGGGGTGAGTATGGCAGCATAATCGATCGCGTTCGCTATTGTCTCGAGTGAAAATCAAATCAATAGATGCGCGGGTGTTTAGTGTTCAGTATTGTGTTGTTCTTTACAGAGAAGAACATTAATCAAGACAATTCTAGACGAACATTTGAAAAGGGCCTATCTGCTTTTTGTAAACAGACATGTTTCTGTCTCTGCAGGGCCCATCTGCATCCACCCACGCACATCAACACCGTTATCAGATAGCTTGAAGAACACTCTTTCTGATAAGGGTGTTGTTGTGCGTGGGTGGATGCAGATGGGCCCTACAGAGAGAGAAACATGTTTGTTTACGCAAAGCAGTTGGGCCCTTTTCAAATGTTCGTCTAGAATTAGATGATCGGCATTGAACCACAAAAACCACATAATAATTGGTGAGATCTTTCCAATATTATTTATTTATTTATTAATAATTCTACTTCAGTTTATTTATTTTATAACTGCATATAAGTTGAAAATTCGCTATTTTCAACATCCTTTCATCTAGGGGTAGGCGGGGCAATATGGACACCCTAAGGTTTTTGCCAACTTTACCTGGTAAGATGTAAAAAAAGTTTAGTTTTTTGATACATGTATCCTTTTAAAGTCTATTTAGCATCTATTGCATAAGAATGCTCACGAAGAAAAATGATTTATCCACTTCAAAAAATGTTTTGAAAAATGGTAGTTTTTCATGACCGTCTTCAAGCATACGGGGCAGAATGGACACCCCCATGGGGCAATATGGACACCATGAGACTTTTACGAATTTCGTACATTATCTACACCTATAAAGTCATTTCATTACTAAACAACTATTATGGATGAATAATACGCCGAAGTAGTTCATTTTTGTTCAGTTAATTTAAATTGAGGCTGTTTTGGATAAATCTTCGTTTTTGTCAGCATGTACAGCTGTGCCTAGAACAACTATTTTCCACTTTTGTTGTTATTTGACCAATTTGTTTCAACCTATGTCTACTATAGTGAACATTTAACCGAAAATATACTGAAATCGAAGAATTTGGTTGGTTTGTGATTTAGGTTATATTTTGCCCTTGCCGCTTCTATCAAAAAGGTGAGTGTCCATTTTGCCCCGGCAGCAGAAGATATTGCCAAACTTGATTTTTGATATAATAACGAAGAAAATATAAACATGTTAAGCATGTAGATACAGCAAAACTACTTGCATGTGTTCTAGAAATATCAGGTTTTAATCGACCTGCAATAAACTAATCACTAAATCTTATTTTAGATGGTGTGAAAATTATAATTTCCATGCTCAAAAAACGGAGGACGCAACTTTTTTGTGTAAAATCAAGTGTAATTTGAATTTCGAATGTTTATTTCCTGAAACTACGTTTTAGACAAATGGACTATATTCCCCATTCATTAAAAGTTCAAAAAAGTTCGCATATTTCAAAATATTGAGGGTGTCCATTCTGCCCCGGGTGTCCATAATGCCCCGCCTACCCCTATTGGAAGATGCTTCAGTTCTGGGCTCTTTCTAAGTTGATGAAGGGATTTATAAATGCTTGCAAGGACTTGGCCAGGTGTGTGGAGCTGAGTGAATCTATGATATTGTAGATAGTAGCGACATCAGCAATGTCAATGGAAATTCAACTTTGCAACTCCATCCAAGATTTGTGCAAGTATTCATGCTATGCTATGCTAAGGTATGAAATTAATTTAATTAATTTATTGGAAACAGCGCCATTAGCGATCTAATTTCTCATTCATCTATTGTGATACTTGTCCGAGATCTTCAGAGAAGCATGTGAGGAAATTGCAAATGATCATGTGAGATTTTTGAAAATTTGTACTTTGTACCATATCTGAGAAAATTGTTTTCATAATTGTAATCGGTAGATTTTTGCTCACTGGGGAAGCTAATCGTATAAAATTCAAAAGATTTTTGGAGAGATTCAAAGCTTGAAATGCAAAAATGTAAAGTGTCGCGGTGCACTTATAGCAAGGTTTCGTGGTGCACCAAGTGCACCGCGGCTCACGATCTGAAAACTCCTGTGTTAGATTATCTCCCTTTGATTGAACAACAAACTTAAGTGTTGATAATAAATCAGTTTTTCAGTAATTTATGTAAAACATTTGTTAATTTTCGTAACAATAACACAATTAGTAGTCGTAATCAAAGCCAAAAATGTGCTCAGAATTGCGATACATATCTCTTTTCGTTTTTGAGTTGTCGGACAAAATATGGCAAGTTTCATAAGGGATCTCTAAAAATGGTCAAAATGTTCATTTTTAGGTAGTTTTTCATCAATAACTCAGAAACGAAAAGAGATATCGCAATTCTGAGCACATTTTTGGTCCTTTTAGATCCTAAAATCACTGGTTATAATAGATTAGGGTATTTTCCGAAAAAAAATTCATGATTTTTTTTTACTTCATACAATTTTTGAGAATTTTAGGCCCCGTGGAGGATTACTTAGCATTGAGATAAGGACTTCAAATTTTGGTTTTATAGCTAAAACGATCGTTTTGCAATATTGAACTTTTAACATTTCCAACTTTTGCAAAACATAGGGACGGCCTAATATACATGAGTTGTATATGTAGAGAAGAGAGAGAGAGGGATAGTAGATAGAAAGATACAAAGTAGGAGGAAAGGGATGGGCCAGGGATTGAACCCATGACCTTCTGCATACGAATCAGAAGCTGTAGCCACTAGACCACCAAGCCTGTCTGTTTAACTCGTTTTCGAGAAAATACATGAAAAGTCCTTGTTGCGACGGTATCGCATTTATTTAGGTGAAACTGGCAACTGTTCTGTCCAATAGGAATTAATTGAATGCGTTAGAAATTGGATTATTAAAATGAATTCTATTTAATATAGCATTGAAGCTGCCGTTATCAAACGCTGCTCTCGATATGTGTTTCATTGATCCAGAAGAAACTCGCGCCAACAGTCCTGATTTTCTATGCCATGTTAATGGTAGCTCTAGTGGCAGCAGCATTACGGCATATTAATGGCGACGTTGAAAGCACCGAAGGTGGCGTAGTAACAGATCTAGGAGTACGTGCGCAGGACGGAAGACTTCCGACCCCCTAACCTCCAAGAGATTGAAGAAGATGTTGGCCGTTTGAAAAACAACAAAGCTGCTGCAGCAGTTCAACTATTAATACGGTGGGGAAGCACTGGAAAGAGCATTAGGTACACTGGGTCATAACCAAGGTTTGGGAGGAAGTATTACTGGAGGAATGGATGGGGAAGGTATCGTGTGTCCCATCTACAAAAAAGAGTAACATGTTGCATTGCGGGAATTATCGCGCGATCACGCTACTGAGCACTGCCTACAAGATATTGTCTCAAATTTTATGCCGCCAGTTATCACCGATTGCAAGAGAATTCGTGGAGCAATATCAGGCTGGATTCATGGCTGAACGCGCTACAACGGACCAAATGTTTGTCATCCGCCAGGTGTTGCAGAAATACCGCGAATACAACGAGCCCCCACACTTCAGTGCTCTATTTAGAATCTGAAAACCAAATCTGAAGATACAAAAAAAAAACACATGGTTAAATTAAAATTTTCGTAGTAATATCGGTTTTATTGTCGCATACTAAACACAGAAAAAATCCTAAATTGTAGCGCCTAAAACGAAACTGGGACATAATAGGTATGTAGCATTTTGGTGTATAATTTCGAACCTGGGAGACAATCTAGCTTTTTCAAATGATGAATAATTTGCTTTGTATTATATTAGAACATCTAAACGTTTTTTTACCTGACTTCAGACTACACACGCACATCTCTGCCTTTCGCAACATTAAGTAGTACGATGATGTGGTTTGGTTTGCGGTTATTCCTATGTACAAATTAAGAAAAGAAAATCCTCACACTAACGCCCTAATGAGGTCTGACTTCTAGTATTTTCAGTTGGGAGGGTTATTCCTTAAGTAGATACTTTGTGTTTTTAATCCTTACGGTCGTATTCAAAGCTTCGACTCGGAGCACTCTTCCGGGCAATCGATGCCTACTGTACTGTTCGTTGATTGCGAGAGTGTCACGAGCCTTTGCAGCCAATTCGATTCCACTTATCGTCGCCGTCGGTAGGCGTTCGATTGCGTCGAGATGGGTACCACCGCAAGAATCGCTTATGTTATGATGATGAGTGGATGACATGCGGGGGCGGGAAGCGAAGAAACGGGATTTAGTTCTTGCCCGCTGCAATCTGCTTCATGCGGTTCAGCGCACTGCCGGCCTTGAACCAGGCGATTTGCTGCTCATTGAAGGAGTGGTTCAGCTTGATCTTGTCAACCTTTCCATCGGTTTTGATTTCACAGTCGACCTGCTTGCCAGGGGCCATCTTGTCCAGGCCGAGCAACGAGATCTTGGAGTGGGGCTGAACCTGTGGGTTGATGGGGGAACATTGGTAGAGAATGGTTCACAGTTTTCGTTGATCGAGAGATTTACCTTATCGTAATCGGCGGGGTTGGCGAAGGTCAGAGGCAGCAGACCCTGTTTCTTCAGGTTGGTTTCGTGGATACGTGCAAAGGACTTGGTGATGATGGCACGGCCTCCCAGATGACGGGGTTCCAGGGCGGCATGTTCGCGAGACGAACCTTCACCGTAGTTTTCATCACCGACGGCCACCCAGCGGATGCCCTTGGCCTTGTAGAAACGAGCCACGTCCGGAACTCCAGCCCATTCGCCGGTGACCTGGTTCTTGATCTTGTTCATCTCGTTGTTCTCGATGTTGGTGGCACTGAACATGAGAAAAAGACATAGGTTTAGTTACCAGTTTCAATCGGGACAAATCATACACCATACCCAATGAACATGTTGTTGGAGATGTTGTCCAAATGGCCACGGTACTTCAGCCATGGTCCAGCGGCCGAAATGTGATCGGTGGTGCACTTGCCCTTAACCTTGATCAGCACGGTCATCTCAGTCAGATCCTTACCATCCCAGACATCGAAGGGTTCCAGCAGCTGGAGACGCTGACTCTTGGGGTCGACATCAACCTTGACTTTGCTTCCATCCTGAAAGACGGAAAAACGGTAATCAGTCTCGTAAACAAATCAATCATTACAGATCAGACTTTGCTATTATGTAAAATGCAAACTGAGATGCATCCGTTTTGCAGAGCATTTCCTACTGAATACCCTAGCTGCGCTTCGTTATCGCGCAATTTAAAAAAAAACATCTCGAAAGTAGGTAGACCTACATTGACTTGAAACGAATCCCCCGGGGCAACGTCCAATCTAATCACGCTAAACAATTGGAAAAAGCCTCTTCTCAATCTTACCGTTTTTTTTAGAGTCTACTGATAAGATAAGCACTATACTTGATGCCGCTATGAGAGCCTAACATGTGGCCACGTGCCTTTCTCACCACAACAGTACACAATGTCTTCATATCGGTTATTTGGCCACACTTACCGATGGTGGGGCTTCGTAGGTATCCATGCCGGGGTCGAATCCCTTCTGGGGCAACTCATCACCGAACGGAGCTTCCAGCTTGAACTTCTTGCCATCCTTGCCGGTCAGCTCATCGGTCAATGGGTTGAAGTCCAAACGGCCAGCAATCGACAGAGCAGTTACCAATTCGGGGCTGTGAGAAAAAAAACGGTTCAATTGATAATTACGTCAATCAAGATATCGTACACTCAGCAGCAGGGTTTAAGGACAGACTTGGTAGAATCCAAAGATGGCCGTCACAATGGCTGACTTTGGCACCTACTCACTATTTCGAGGGCACAAATCTCGTCGTAAACAAAACCAGCGTATCTGATCTTTTTATTGTAAGCTTAGATATTACGAGTGAGCAAGAATAGAATAATGAAATGCAATATTGTGTGAAGCTTGCTTCTTGAGATTTGTGCGTTTGAAATTCTGATGCGCTGTTGAAGCGGGATTTCAAGACGATTGTCCGTAAGGCGGTCAAAAATTGTCCTTTCATGAAATTAGCACAGCACCGAAGCAAGATGTGTAATAAGACCCCTTGAAGAGCATGGAGGAATCATTGTAATAATCCTGGGAAGAATCAATGAAAAAATCTCTGGAAGAATCACGGCGAGAATTCTGAAAAAAAGCCCTGCCTAGAGAGGTCCCGCAAGGAATCACCTGTGGAACCACTGTAACAATTCAGAAAGATCTATCTTCCTCTTTTTGGCGCAACGTCCCCACTGGGACAACGTCTACTTCACGGCTGTTCTACGAGAATTTCCATAGTTATTAATTGAGAGCTTCCTTTGTCATTGAGAAATTGCGGGATAAAAGTGGGCAAAACATCCGACAGGAATTAGGAACTCCTCACGACTCAAGATTAATTAAAGATTTCATCATTCGGGACGCGCGCCGTTGTAAAAATTACAACACTACCAAAAAACCTCGCTCGTCGTATACTGCTTGATGGCGCGTCCGGAAAGGGTAAACATCCCTGGAAGAAATCATGGAGGAGTCGTCACTTCAGCTACCATGTAAGCACGGAAACCCAAGTTCACGAAAAAAGGATGAATCCCTACTTACCTGGTGACGAAGCAGTGCGTCGCGGGGTTAGCATCGTTACGTCCGGTGAAGTTACGGTTGTACGACGTCACAATGGTGTTCTTCTCGCCCTTCTTCACATCCTTACGGTCCCACTGTCCAATGCACGGCCCGCAAGCGTTGGCCAAAACGGTACCTCCGAACTCCTTGAAGGTCTTGGCGATTCCGTCGCGTTCGATGGTGGCACGGATCTGTTCCGATCCGGGGGTCACATTGAACGGAATCTTCGACTTGAGACCGTGCTTCATAGCGTTCTTGGCGATCGAAGCGCAACGGCCCATGTCCTCGTACGACGAGTTGGTGCAGGAACCGATGAGGCCGACACGGATGTCCATTGGGTATCCGTTCTTCTTGGAGTTCGCTCCGAGCTTGCTGATGGGGTGCGCAAGATCCGGGGTGAATGGACCGTTGACATGGGGTTCCAGAGTGTCCAAGTTGATTTCAATGACCTGGTCGTATTTGGCGCCAGAGTCAGCAGTCAGAACGGACTGCTGGAATTTCTTGGCTTCTCCGGCAATGGCTGCGCGGCCAGTCGAGGCCAAGTAGTCGGCCATGCGTTGGTTGAAGGGGAAGGTCGAAGTGGTGGCACCAATTTCAGCACCCATGTTGCAGATGGTGGCCATACCAGTACAGGAAATCGAATCGACGCCCTTGCCGTAGTACTCAACAATGGCTCCGGTACCTCCCTTCACGGTGAGGATATCGGCAACCTTCAGGATAACGTCCTTCGGGGAAGTCCATCCGCTAATCTTTCCGGTCAGGTGAACTCCAATAACATTGGGACACTTCAGTTCCCACGGGATGTTGGCCATGACATCGACGGCATCAGCACCGCCAACACCGATGCACAATCCACCCAGACCTCCTCCGTTCGGGGTGTGGGAATCGGTACCGATCATCAGCAGACCGGGGAAAGCGTAGTTTTCCAGGATGATCTGATGAATGATTCCAGATCCTGGCTTCCAGAAACCGACACCGTATTTGGCACCAGCAGTGGACAAGAACTTGTACACTTCAGCGTTCAGATCCTTGGCACGGGCCAAATCCTTCTCGCCACCAACTTGCGCTTCGATCAAGTGATCACAATGGATCGTCGATGGAACGGCAACCCTTGGCAATCCGGAGGAAATGAACTGCAACATGGCCATCTGGGCGGTGGCATCCTGCATGGCCACACGATCCGGGCGCAGTCGCAGGTAAGACGTACCGCGCTGGATGTCCTGGTTAGCTGGATCATCCAAATGACCGTACAGGATCTTTTCGCTGAGGGTCAACGGGCGGTTCAACCGCTTCTTGACGACCTCGAGGTTCTTCTGCAGCTTCTCGTACGGCAGGTAAACATCCTGATCAAAGCGGGACAGAGCGACCTTGGCGGCGGACGCGCACGAAGCGTGGAAATAACGCTGCTGCGACTCAACAGCGTACAGAGCGGCACGCTTGGCCTGGTGGAGAGGGATAGAAAAGAAAATCATGATTAATACACGTGGGTAGCGGGATCTTTTAGGTCAGGCCTGCCCAACCTTTCACGGCCGCGGGCCACAGGAGACACTTCAGAGCAGTCAACGGGCCAGAAATTTCGAATTCGACTACCGTTCACGACTTTTTTTATAGATATGATAATGACACACTCTTTGGTTTATTTTTTTTCCGCTATTTCATTGCATTTTGGAGCTTATACTTAAATGGAAACTTTTGCAGAATGTTTTGTTTGTGTGAATATTATGAAATATTCAAAGATATTCTAACATCAATAATCTGCACTAGAACCTATTTTTTCCATCTTATACCGAAGCTTTAAATCTATACTACCAGGAACACAAAATCCCTGAAAACTTTAAGAACTTTGATTATTTTTTCCTCTTTCTGAAACTGCTCGAAGTTCCTGCCCATTTTTTAAACGTCATCAAGACTTCTCAAAATTTTGCGAACACTTCAAAGCTAAGGTCGAGAACCTGATACTTCTTCCGAAATTTGTAGGAAATTTAAAACTCAAACAAATGATTAAAAGTTTATAAGCTTTTTTTGAAAATATTTCTAACATACACTTATAACGTTAAATTTGTTTGGAAAATTTTCAGAATTAATACTTCTCGGGCCAAATTCTTCTATTTTTCTTCATATGTTCCGCGGGCCGTACGTTGGGCAGCCCTGTTTTAGGTGATCTAATTCATTTTATCGGATAAATTTTGTGGTCGAAGGTGTGGTTTTCAGTAATAAACTAGTCCCAAAACCTCTTGCCCTATGATCTTTTTATCCTTCTAAGAGAAAGTAGAAAGCTTTCTTGTAGATACTTTGTTGCACTAGAAAGTATGAACCTACTAGGCATCAGATTAACAAACATCAAAAGTTCGATCGGGCACGATCGTCGAGTTTTTTCGTTGCTACAGCTACAATCATGCACCGGTAATAAATACACGTGACACCCATCGCGATCAAGCGGCACCGGCGCGGGTGGAGTAAAAATAAAATAAAAACATACGGCAGCCGCGCCGTAGCGGGTGACCTTCGTCAAATGACTTGTTATAGATAGGCAGTTAGGCAGGGAGCTACAAGATAGAATAAAAGAAAGATTGTGTCGGGTAAGGGACTAAATTCTTTCCAGTACAGGGGGTTATATTAATAAACGCAACTGGATAATATTATGCAAAATTACACTGTTATTTGCATTTTTATTGAAGGGTTGAACCTTATCGAAACAAATTTTATGCAAACTGGTAGCCTACCACTGTTAGTGTAAAGTGTTTTATTTCGTACGTTTTCCTTAATATTTTCTAATGATGAATCTTAGCAAAATGGTTTCTTCGATTATTTTTTTTTTTTTTGCAAGGTTTCTAGCTGCACTCTGAATAGAGTTGAAACCTCTACACTAGACCCGAAGATAGAAAAGAGTACGTAATCTTTCAGAAGCAGTTTGCCAGCCGTACGCGGAAAATGATATCCATTAACCCTTTGAAGCCGGAGGGGTCATATATGACCCCGGCGATGAAACCGAGTATAACAACCATGTTCGAGACCAGCGAGGTTGCGACAGCAGCGGCAAAACAATTCGGCTTCAAAGGGTTAAGACACTGTTGCAACTGACTCAGAAAGATACGGTAGAAGATTGGAAAGTTTTCAATTGATCAGTCAGTCAGGATTTGCCTATGTAGTGTTATGGTTACACGGTTTGTGTTTGTCTTCTTGTTTGATTTTGTGGTATGGTTCAATATGTTTTACTTCTCGTTAAATCAGTTGTCATATGTTTGTTTTTTTTTCATCGAATCAATCGAACCCTGTATGTTAAAATATATTCGATCCTGTGTCAAATTGTTTTCTTGATTTCGCTAATCGTTTTCTACTTCTCTGTGTTCATCTCTTGTGTCCTTAAATTGTCATCGGTGCAAAACCCACAGAAACATGTAACTGAACTTCTGATATTTTTCTGTTGTCGTCATAATACCATCTAATAGATAAACAAAAATACATACGCCAAGTTGGTCAGTTGATTGCAATAAAATTTTAAAATAATAAAGATTTCATGTCAACTTTCATCCCGCTACAAATACTATGAAAAATATCCAAATTCGTTCAATTGTCCTATCGGTCCTACCTAGATAAACCATGTTATTTTCTCAAGCGTAGCCTAGAAATGTCAACCTAGTCATACACAAGTAACGTTGTTCAGTTAATAAAACGCAGTCAGTTTTTGCCCAGAATGTCACGTCGAACGCATTGACGTCAACAATGCGTTTAAGTGTTCGCACGTTAGCTTCAAATCCATCAGCACAATTAAGTGCTGCAAATCTCTTTCCCACTATTGATTCTTCGGTCGATTTTTGTGTGTACTCCATCTAACACTCACTGTCCGGCAGTGATATTATGGAAGATTCTTCGGTCGATTTTTATTGCTTTATTTCAAGATATGACCAACTAACATTGCAAAAATTCGAAAAAGCGACTATGACATTAATAAATTACTAATCAAAATCAATCTAGAAACGTGAGAAATAGAGCCCAAACAACATTTTGAAGTCAGCTGGCTGTTAAAGGTTCCAAAACCTGTCACAAATCCTATAATACTTTTATTAGGATTTGTAACGATCATCAAAACCTTCTCAAATCCAACCGACTTGAAACTATTGATTGGCAATAGACTCTACTGAGCCCCGGCGGTTCCTCCATGTTTATCGAGCATGTCTGATGCATATGATCAGCTATACTCCATCTGCAGCAGCCGGTTCGTGATGAAACGTTGGAGGCGCATCAAAGTGTTAAAAAGGTGACATGTTTCATTAAAGAACACTACATTACAATAACCAAATTAAACTCCTTCACTTTAATACCGTCAACCTTTGCGAACTTGGTCAGGGGTTTCTTCGATTAATTTTCTACATAAAACCAAGCTGATTGATTGATTTGTCTTTATTTAAGAGACTTTCAGCCCTTGGCTGGTTCGTCTCTCGACCATAAAACCAAGCGCATTTTTTGGTATGGATGACCAATAGGACAGATCGGTGAAGTACTAGATTTGTAGTAATGAGCTGAATTTTAGTATGGTGAGAAGGTCAATTCTCCGTTTATGCAATGAAATGGTGCAAAAAGCGTGGGTATTATGATTCCTTGCCTAATTTTATGTTGTTTGAGCAAAACTTTGGGCAACAGTGTTGTTATTTTTTAAAAGACACAGACACGTTTAATGCTTCCAGTGAGCTATTTGCTCTTTGAAGGAAGCATTTCTCCATTTCTTGTAACATACACAACATAGTTATCCAAAGTTTTGCTCAAACAGCATCAAATTAGGCAAGGAATCATAATACCCACGCCTTTTGCACCATTTCATTGCAGAAACAGAGAATTGACCTTCTCACCATACTAAAATTCAGCTCATTACTACAATTCTAGTACTACACCGAACGTGCCCCATTCACCTGAAAATGAGTATTTTTGTTTATCAAAAACTGTGGATATACCTATAATTTTAAGGTGAAACATTAAGAGATCCCATTGTCATTTTGCATACAAACTTTAGAAGCACAAATCTGACGAACGAAGCGTCGAACCCAGCCGCAATTGTTAATACTGGCTTTGCTCACTTGCAAAAAGAGGCAGCTTTTGCAAATTGAGCGCATTTGCTTTCGAATTTTTAAGATTGGTGCTCTTGAAAACGTGAGTAGGGATCCAAGTCGGCCATTGTGGCAGCGATATTTGTACTATCTAAAGTTTCTCCTTAAAAGCAAGTTTGGGTTTTCAGTTGGAGCTGCGTGACAGCTTGTTTGTCAAGGCTGAACCCGTTATTCAAATTTCATCTCTACAAAAACCAATGTTTAGACGGAATTGGCTATGTTGCCCAATTTAATACTAGTTTTTACATTGTACCTAAGTAGTTTTAATCAAGATTTTGTATTTTCCCTCCCATAGATGTATTAGTCATGTCCTCAGTCATGTGAAGTCCATGAAGCTATCAGAATAAATCTTTACCCGCGGAACCTGAAGCCCCAGGAATGTTTATATCCTGGCTAATACTTCTTGGAAATAACATAACACAAAATACTGTCTATGTTGACAACTGTGCCTATGCTATCTCTAAGAAATATTATGTAAAATGTATAACGACCTCTACTGCGATAGCACCTATGTTGGTAGCCACCTACAGCAGTGGCGCCATCCCCAATGATAGACATTAGTTTTGAACATGTCAACCTAACTATTAAAACAGAGCCAATCCGTCTATTTGTCCTATCGGTCCTAACTAGATAAACCACCCGTAAGCTATAAATGTCGGCCTAGTTATATACAAGTTACGTCGGTTAGCTTATTAGAAACAATCAGTTTTTGTCCAAAATGTCACGTCGAACACATTGACGTCAAAAAACCGTTTAAGTATGGTCCACTGCACGAACTTAGGCTGGCCCGCTCACTCCCAGCGGTGTCGACACCGCTCAAAAGTCAAACCTCGTGTGAGAGCAAGCAGGCCAGTACAAATTCGTGCAGTAATCCATTGTTCGCACGTTAGCTTCGAATATATCAGCACTATTAAGTACTGCAACTTTCCTTCCTATTATTCGGTTGATTTCACTAGATGTATACACGGAGAGAAATCAAGCCAGTTTGAAGCAACCAAAATTTTGGTTGGCGTTCAAAGTCCAATTTTGGTTGCAACAAGCTTAACAAATATTCATTTTTATGTTGGGGTTTCGTTTACAACAAATGAATTTCTCAAGTATGTTTGGCCTCAATGATTTGGTTCTTTCAAAGCCATGTTAACTTCAATTCAACCCAAAATTACACCTTTTATCAACCGCTGGGGTGGTTGTTTCTACCAAAAAATAGGTTGACGAAAATAGTTCTGTATTGGCACATCCAAACTAGAGCTCAGGTATGATTAAATCAATAAGCTTGGTAAAAACAACCTAAACATTTGGTTGGGAGAAAACCAACCTAAAAAAAGGTTCGAAGCAAACTAAATTATTAGTTTGTCCACACCACACCTCCGTCAGCCGTACTCCTTCTAGTTTCATTGTTGTTATCCTGCTGCTTTGCCGCGCTCTCGTTGATGCGTAATTAAAAATTCAACTGGCGGTCATTTCACTGCTCGGATTAGCATCTCCGGAAGGCAAAAGGCCACACAGAAACATCTTCGACGTACGAGTAAGTATTTTTCTTAGTTTAAACGTACCATTTTTCCTCATTGGAAATGTATTTCTTCCAGATTGATTCACGTTTTGGCAAGGAGGGAACAATCCATGGCGGAACATCGAGGTTTTCGGGCTTCTCACCGCAAAGCGACTCACCGTGGAGCGACTCTGCGAAATTTGCGGAATTCGATGAATCATTAAGCTCATTACAGACCCTGGCGAAGTTTTGTAAATGGATTGATTTACGCGAGGAAGTATGGAATTCGAAATATAAGCTATATATGATGTTTTCCAGAGAATAAAAAAAAATAACACAAATTCATTGCTTTATTTTTAATGAAAAAAAAAAAGATAAGAAGAATAAGGAGGGTTGAGGAAGGGTGGACGAATAAAGTAATTTCAACCAATTGATTGTTTAATTTGAACTACAGTGTTTGTTTGTTTCGAACCAACTTTTGTTAAATATAAACTTAAAAATTTGGCTGAAATAACAAACGTTTTAGTTTGTTCCGAGAGCTGTCAAAATGGAACGACCAATATAATGGCAAATATAAACAAAATTTGGTTGAATTAAAGTATCGAACCCTCAAAACAGTAACATAAAATTATAGTTTGTTTCAACAAATGCCAGCAGTTAAATGAAACTAAGATTTTGTTTGTGCAAAAATCAACCTTGAGATTTGGTTGAATCTTGCCAAATTTTGTTTGTATTTACCAAATATTTTTCTCCGTGTATGTATAAAAAGAATTTTACTGGATATCATTGCAATATTAAAAAAGCAAATATGTTTTGGTAAAATTACTAATTTAATTGTTGTACCGTGGAGGGCCCATATTCTGCGCACCTAAGACTTTTTCAATTTCAATCAGCTGTAACAAATTCCAAATCAAACCGATTTGGCTGAATTTTTGACTGCACATAGTTATTAGCTTTGTAAATAAGGGAAAAATATAATTCTTATACAAAACACTCAATTTATATGTAAAATAATGAAAATTCTAAAGTGTGTCTTTGTTCCTAATTCTGCGCACCCTTTTTTGGAATGTTCCTTATTCTGCGCACTAATGTTCCTAATTCTGCGCACATGGGAAAAACTCTGAAAAGATAACATATTGTAATGAGAACATGATTCATAGATGAAATTCAATTGAATTCTTCGTTTTCAACTTTTATACGACATTACGACCATATTGGAACTTTGCATGTCCCCAACATTGATACTACCTACTTTGATTACTAAGCAAAGGGAATTTCAATCATAATACACAAAAGGATTTTGTAGCATTAGCATTATCGAATACTACTAGGTAAAGCTTTTTAGTTATCCGCATATGCACATATTAGTAAAATTTACTTTAATTTCTTAAGGCAATATAAACTTTTCCGTCATAAGGTGGCACAATCTTTGTTTGCAAACTGAGACTTCTTTCTTGTCTAACTCCAGGGCTTCCACTGTTTAAAAAAATTCCATGTAAACTCACATCAAATATCGCATTTGACGAATGCTTGCATGAATACATAAAATTTCCCCCGAGGTTGATAGCAAATGTTTAAAACAAGTGGTAAGTCCGGTCGAACTATCAGATCAAAAACGGAAGAATCGTAAATTAGCCTTCGAAGTTTATAAACTAACTTGTTGAGACGTAGGGTGGGGCGGGGCAAGATGGGTCGCGGGGCAAGATGGGTCAGTGCCATTTTCGGGCGCATTACTTATGTTTTGATTATATTAATAATTTTGTTAGATGACCAGCATGAATATACAAAAGTTTGGAGCATTGATTGAAAAATTATTCACTCTCATTGGAATTAAAAAATAAAATGGTTTTTAGTCATTTTTCTTATGCGATACATTCCATATAATCCCCATATAAACGGCCGCGGGGCAAGATGGGTCACCTTCAATTTTGAACGTATTTTTGGAGCATTCCAAAGTTATTTATTTTTTATTACAAGACTATCTCATAAATGACTTCAATCAAGCGGAATGAACGCTCAAAATTATAACATAAAATTATGATATTTTTTAGTGAAAACATCGATTTTCAAGACACCTTAGAACCACTCAAATCGTAAAGTTTTTTATATTAAAAATAAATTTACAAAATGTTCACTAGTAGCTCTTGTTTACTCAGTATGGATATGGAGCATATATGAATGCCGAACAAATCTCATATTTTGACGTTTTTCGTTGAGAAAATGTGAATTATTCAAAATGTGACCCATCTTGCCCCGCACTTTTTTCACGGTGCAAAATCGATCACTTTTTAAAATTGCTTGTTTAACATCATATTTTGTATTTAATTAACTTTTTATCGACTTTTTGCATAGCTAACTAGTGTAATAAAGAGTAGCGGACGAATACAAACCAATACGATTTGTATTTACAAAGTTATGGTTATCCATCCTTAGGTGACCCATCTTGCCCCGCCCCACCCTAATTACATTCACCGGATTGCTAGAAACATAGAATATCCTAGTTATAACTATGGAGGCATTTATATGATGTTTGTTTATTAATTATATGTTAAAAACTTAGTGTTGAAACGTCTGCGCAGAATTAGGACCACTATTTAATACCGGTTCCTAATTCTGCGCACTTAAGAAGAACAAGAAGATTAAAAAAAGTAGAAGAAAACTCAATTGTTTTTTTTGCCGATTCTGATTCCTCGAAGACAGCTGTACAGGATGCGCATGGAAAAGCAGACATTCTCTTCATTATTTATGTCGCAAAATGCTTCAGCTCATGAGGCAACTTTTTAGCAGCTTCTCTAACGGACACAGATTTCAGGCAATTTCCAGCACTTGTAACATCATTTTATTTTTTTACAAAATAATGGTCGTTGATTTAAAAAAATTTTCTTCACAAACTTTTTCATTACTATTGAAACAATATTCAAAAAATATATTTGAAGCTAATATTGAACTAGCGTCCCTGATTTTATGGTACATTCGAGAAAGTGCGCCGAATTAGGGACTGCGCAGAATTAGGGCCGGTCACGGTACATTACTCAAATTATAGTAAATTGAGTAGTTAATCAAAATCAACCAAAAAATGTGGATTCCAGTATTGTTTTTGCTGAGTGGCAACCCAGGTGTCAATCTGAAGCTTAACCCAACATTTCGATATCGGCTCAGGGCCAATGAAGTCATGTGATGCTCCAGTGCGAGCAAACTCATCAACCATTTCATTTCCAGCGATGGAAGAATGGCCGGGTACCCATACAAGGTGAGTTCGACAAGCGATAAGTAGTTTCGACGTAGAGTTGGCCAAAGTAAGTGTTTTAAGGACAAACATCTTGAAATCCCGCTTCAACGGTTCATCAGAACTTTAGACGCACAAATCCTCGCACAAATCACAAGAAGCAAGCTATAAATAACAGTGAATTTAATTATTCTGTTCTTGCTCACTTGTAACAAGCTTAAAATAAGAAGCTCAGGTGCGCTGGTTTTGTTTACACATAGATTTGTGCCCTCGAAATCGTGAATAGGTGCCAAAGTCGGCCATTTTAGGATGCTATTAAGTCTGTCCTTAATCGCTGCCTGGTTAGCTGTAACTAGCAATGTAAGGTAGTCTTCGACAAAACCATAAGTAGGAAAACCGATATTATTGAGTTCCCTCAATAGCGTATCTGCTACGAGATTCCACAAAAATGGGGATATGACTCCCCCTTGAGGGCATCCACAAACACTCAGTTTCCTAATCGTTGCCTGACGCAATGTCGATAAGAGATGCCGGTTTTTA
This sequence comes from Aedes albopictus, assembly GCF_035046485.1. Taxonomy (NCBI): domain Eukaryota; kingdom Metazoa; phylum Arthropoda; class Insecta; order Diptera; family Culicidae; genus Aedes; species Aedes albopictus. The sequence continues at coordinate 116,512,036 of NC_085137.1, forward strand.
AACATTTGGTAAATCCAATTGGAAATCATCAGAGATATACCATAATGGCTAATATGACATCGAAAGGCTCGTTGTCAAAAGCATCCCCGATATCTAAGAAAACACCCAAACAAAATCGTTTTTGTGCGGATGCCTTCTCGATATCGTAAACAATTTTGTGTAAAAGAATGAACTTACCAGATTGGTAGGCATATTGGTTCATATGAAGAGGCATGTTAGCCAAATGAACATCACGAATGTGATGATCGACAATGCGTTCTAAGCATTTCAGATAAAGAGGTCTAACTGATGGGCCTGAAACTCTTTGCTTCTTAACACGCACGAAGCACGACCCACTTTCGGAATCAATTTTACAGTAATATCCCGCCAAGATTTGAGAATATACCCGGTAGCAAAACTGCAAACAAGTTGTTTTTTTTTTCAAACATGCCGGAAACAATCAAACCCCTTCTGAGGCAAAAAACGATATACCCCATCTGGTTTAGGAGATCTGAAAGGAGCAAAGCTATTTAGTGCCCACTCAATCAACTCTAAAGTTATGATACTCCGAGCAGAACCCAGAGAATCACAACTACAGAAAAATACAACAGGTTCATAATATCCACACATCCAGGGAAATGCGTATTGAATAAACATTCCAGAACTTCATTATCAGAGCAAGTGGAATCGCCATTTGGCAAACGAAATTCGTTCACTCAAAAAACCTCAAACACTCTAGAAATATCAGTCCAACCAGTAATTCCACAGATCATATGACTGTTAACTTCCTTACTATAGTAAGATATAGATTTCCAAATTCTATCTATGATTCTTCCAAGAATTCCTTCCAGGATTCCTCCTCGAATTTCCCTCCCAATGTATCCTTTCAAATCTTTCTCAGCAGACAGAATAATTCTTCCCTCGAGTTCATCCTAAAATTTATCAGTTTATTTTCTCGAGGTCTGCAGGAGTTTTTTAATTGTTGATTTTTTACAGTTCTCTCAAGTTTTTATCCAGATCTTTCTTCCAGATTTCTTCCAGAATTCCTCCCATGATTTCTGCAGGAGTTTTTACGGGGTCTCTCTTTTGGAGTACCTGCTGCCTGCGATTTCCTACAAAGATGCTATCAGCGTTTTTCGCTGGAATCCTCCCGAAGATCCTTTCAAAATATATCCTTAGTTCCTAGGATAGCTGCTTAACAGTTTTCCAGCGATAGGGAGTTCCTTCTTTTTCCCTAATATTTCCTTCCGGGATTACTCCCAGAACATTTTTTTCAGAAATGTCCCAGTTTTTCATTTTCTAAGAATTTCGTCCCAAGTTCCTGTCGAGATATCTTTTCTAGGCTCACCATATTTCGCCTGAATTTCTTTAGCTACCCTAGGAGAAGTTTCGAAGAAAAATCCCGGCAAGAACTCTCGGAGCAATTATCAAAGAAATCTCAAAATGCCAGAATCTCGGAATAAAACTGCGAGGAAAAGCCTGGGAAAAGCTCGGAAAGAGTTCACAGAAGAACTTCATGACAAATATCAGCAATAGCTCCTGCAGCTGGTATATCTAGAAGCTCTCCTCTTTTTCCCCTAACTCGGTAATCTAAACTATTTCATAATTATAAAATTTTATGGTATAGGTAACTGAGAGCAATAAGTATTTATTTAATCATTTTGACCAAATTTTCTAAATTGTCTTACGGAAAAACACACTGGTGGGTCACTAGCCGGGATAGGATAGCAACCAATCAATGTATCACTTTTGCTGTTCAGAATAGAATTCGCAGTGTCATTGTTGACATTCAAAAGTTATTAATAAGAAACAGGAGATACTCAAGTTTTTTTCTACGTCTCTGCTTTTGATCCATCGGCTGCTTGACTATTATGCTGATCATAGTTTAGTGGAATTCTTCGTAAAAAATGTGTGATTTTGATTCAAGGGAAAGTTGCTTTTGAGGAAGTGCTTCCTGAATTTTCCGCATAGATAGGCCAAAAAATGCACGATTACGGTTGTTAAAATGTTGCAGAGAGGCGTCATCCAACGTCAAAAGATGTCATCTCATTGCTCTTAATTTATTTTACTGCCAGAAATATGAAGAATTTCAAGTCTCACAAAGCAACCGTTTATCAGCATTATGCTTATTTTGAAACCCGTGTTTGAATGATTAGCTTCCAGATTAGCACTTTCTATTTAGCATCAACAATCCGCAACGATTCAAGTAATATAGAAGCCCCGAAGGGAAACCCCAAACATAATTATATAATCACACTGAGAAAACTTCTTGTACTTTCTACCTATTATTTTTAAAACGCAATTAGCCTAACTTAAGCCTTTATTAGATTTAGTTAGACGAAGTAGGCCATTACATGAATCGATGGGATGCAATTCAGCATCGAAAGGGTTCAAGTCCACCAGACGAAAATAACATTTCGATCAACCAATACAATCTCAAGTGAACCGGCATAATGTGACATCCATGACAAACCCCCCTTTTGGATTGGGTTGGGGCACATTTGCGTGGGGAATCTAGTTCTATGCGCTGGGAGGGGGCGGGGAAAGACACAGACACAACGAACCGGCAAGACGACAAACACTACAACGACGTCAAAAGGAAAATAAGAAGATCCGATTTGCACAGGAGGAGTGTTATCTAACCACCAAACCAATATGCTAGAACTTTTCACGGGAGGATTTTATCCGATTGAATCCAATGTTACGTCACGGAAAATCTTCCTTATCAATCGCTCAATCCTTATCACGCGCACCTACTACGTCAAGCGACCGTGGGACCTTGTCCCCGTTGCGCTATTCTCCCTCCCCATCACACATTAAATTATTACGCCGGAACAAAATGAAGGGCTCGAACAGCCCTGGAGTAAGCCTTCCAGCTTCCAGCGCCGCTCGCTTACCTGCACGTTCATCAAACGGGCGTAGTGCACCATCTTGGAGGAAGGTCCGTTCGTAGTTCGGAATCGATTCGATTTGTTCTTACACGTTCACTGTGCAGCACTGATCTTCAGCCTTCTCAGCTGGAAGATTTTTTCACTTTAGCACTATTTCTTGAAGCACCCGCGCCAGCGACGGAAAAAAATTACCTAACACTCCGCGATCCGGTCGAGGAATGAGAAACTTTTCACTCTGCTGCTCTTTGCCGTCAGTCAGTCAGACAGTTTGACTTTTTTGCGTCAGCGAGACGGAGGTGGATTCTGCTGATCGTGCTTTTCGTCGATTTCGCGAGGAAGCTTTCGAGAGTATAAGGCATTTTATGAGACGTTTCAAATCAGCTGTTTTTTGAATGTTTACCAGTTTTGAAGTCCAACCGGTGGGCCCATTTATTTACATTTTTGCTAGCATAACATGTGATACAGGCCCATCCAACAAACGGGGTTCATTTGGCTGCAAAAATGCGTCAATCCGTCCACTATAATCAGTACCCGTTGACCGTGGGGATGTTTCTTCATCTGCTGGTGACATGACGCAGCTCGGGGGATTGATACATGCCACATTAGAAACCGAAACATCTCTGCCAGCTAAAATCTGATTGGCGCTCACCAAATGTTATGCTACTTTTCGCGGAAACAAAAACATGAAATGTAAACAATAACAATGAGCGGCCCACCGGTAGAGCGTCTCGTAAAATAGCTTATTCTTTGATGAGATCTTATTTCTATAACAAATTTTGTTTAAGGCTGCACGGGACGACGTGTAATTTTTGCTATCTTGCCCAAGGGGAAAGACATATCCTTTTCTAACCGAAATATCCGCATTAATCCGTTTCTAACCGTCGTTAACCACGTCTAACTTCTGCTCACTTAGCTGCTCGCTTAGCAACGGTTAGCGATGGTTAGAAACGGATAAATGCGGATATTCCGGTTAGAAAAGGGTATGTCATTCCCCTTGATCTTGCCTCTCTTTCTAACAATTTGCCTCACGATTTTGAAGAAGGAAATGTCAATTTCTGCTGTGCTGACGTTAGCTGAAACTTTAGTCGATTGTGCACCGAAAGTAGTGAGCAAATGAACGATCAAATTTCTAGTCGAAAATATGAAGTAGAAGATGAGATTTGCGGCACGGTAAAGGCTGGGTATGCTGCGCAATTCAGATCCCATTGTGATCCACTAGCCTCTGCCCAGCAACTCCTATCCCTACCTCCACGCGGTACCGGCCGGAAACTATGAGCAACCTTAGGGAAGATCGGGTAACCAACCCCGGTGGGACCTTTGGTCGTAGGCTGACAGGGAAGGGGGGGTTTGCTTCGGCAAACCTGAGCGTCTGTTCTCCAGGAGGAGCGGCTCACAACAGCGTCTGATCCCAATGTTAGGGGCGGCTGATCTACGTCCGAGTGCCAGGGAAGGACTCTAAGCTCAACTGTGCACTATGGTCCTCCGGAAAGTAGGGGGTTGGTGTCAGGCCCTACGAGCCAGCCGTAAAAAACCATTGTAACGGAAAATCAGCAACAGAATAATACGAACCGAGACCAACGGCAACGACCCCAGCGAACAAAAAGGACTTGCGATTGGAAACTCGGTACGTGGAACTGCCGATCTCTCAACTTCATTGGGAGCACCCGCATACTCGCCGATCTACTGAAGGACCGCGGGTTCGGCATCGTAGCGCTGCAGGAGGTGTGTTGGACAGGATCCATGGTGCGAACGTTTAGAGGTAATCATACCATCTACCAGAGCTGCGGCAACACACGCGAGCTGGGAACAGCTTTCATCGTGATGGGTGATATGCAGAGGCGCGTGATCGGTTGGTGGCCGATCGACGAAAGAATGTGCAGGTTGAGGATCAAGGGCCGATTTTTCAACTTCAGCATAATAAACGTGCACAGCCCACACTCCGGAAGTACTGATGATGACAAGGACGCATTTTACGCGCAGCTCGAACGCGAGTACGACTGCTGCCCAAGCCACGACGTCAAGATCATCATAGGAGATTTGAACGCTCAGGTTGGCCAGGAGGAGGAATTCAGACCGACGATTGGTAAGTTTAGCGCCCACCAGCAAACGAACGAAAACGGCCTACGACTCATTGATTTCGCCGCCTCCAAAAATATGGCCATACGTAGCACCTTTTTCCAACACAGCCTCCCTTATCGTTACACCTGGAGATCACCACAGCAGACGGAATCTCAAATCGACCACGTTCTGATTGACGGACGGCACTTCTCCGACATTATCGACGTCAGGACCTATCGTGGCGCCAATATCGACTCCGACCACTATCTGGTGATGGTCAAACTGCGCCCAAAACTCTCCGTCATCAACAATGTACGGTACCGGCGACCGCCACGGTACAACCTAGAGCGACTGAAGCAACCGGATGTCGCCTCAGCATACGCGCAGAATCTCGAAGCCGCGTTGCCAGACGAGGGCGAGCTCGATGAGGCCCCTCTAGAGGACTGCTGGAGTACAGTGAAAGCAGCCATCAACGACGCAGCAGAGAGCACCATCGGGTACGTGGAACGGAGTCGACGAAACGAATGGTTCGACGAAGAGTGCAGAACGGTTTTGGAGGAGAAGAACGCAGCGAGGGCGGTAATGCTGCAGCAAGGGACTCGACAGAACGTGGAACGTTACAAACAGAAGCGGAAACAGCAGACCCGCCTCTTTCGGGAGAAAAAGCGCCGCCTGGAAGAAGCGGAGTGTGAAGAAATGGAACTGCTGTGCCGTTCCCAAGAAACACGGAAGTTCTATCAGAAACTCAACGCATCCCGCAACGGCTTCGTGCCGCGAGCCGAAATATGCAGGGATAAAGACGGAGGCCTCTTGACGGACGGACGTGAGGTGATCGAAAGGTGGAAGCAGCACTTCGATCAGCACCTGAACGGCGTGGAGAACGTAGGCACGGGAGCCCACGGCAACGGAAGGAACGACGACGCCAGTGCAGCGGAGGACGGAAATGAACCAACTCCCACGCTGAGGGAAGTTAAGGATGCCATTCACCAGCTCAAAACCAACAAAGCAGCTGGTAAGGATGGTATCGCAGCTGAACTCATCAAGATGGGCCCAGAAAAGTTGGCCACCTGTCTGCATCGGCTGATAGTCAGGATCTGGGAAACCGAACAGCTACCGGAGGAGTGGAAGGAAGGGGTAATCTGCCCCATGCACAACAAAGGCGACCATTTGGAATGTGAGAACTTCAGGGCGATCACTATTTTGAATGCTGCCTACAAAGTGCTATCCCAGATCATCTTCCGTCGTCTGTCACCTAAAACAAATGAGTTCGTGGGAAGTTATCAAGCCGGCTTCATCGACGGCCGGTCGACAACGGACCAGATCTTTACCGTACGGCAAATCCTCCAGAAATGCCGTGAATACCAGGTCCCAACGCACCACCTGTTCATCGACTTCAAAGCGGCATACGATAGTATCGACCGCGCAGAGCTATGGAGAATCATGGACGAAAACGGCTTTCCTGGGAAGCTGACTAGACTGATTAAAGCAACGATGGACGGTGTGCAAAACTGCGTAAGGGTTTCGGGTGAACTATCCAGTTCATTCGTATCTCGCCGGGGACTGCGACAAGGTGACGGACTCTCATGTCTACTCTTCAACATCGCGCTGGAAGGTGTGATGCGACGAGCCGGGCTCAACAGCCGGGGAACGATTTTCACTAAATCCGGTCAATTTGTGTGCTTTGCGGACGACATGGACATTATCGCTAGAACATTTGGAACGGTGGCAGAACTGTACACCCGCCTGAAACGCGAAGCAGCAAAGGTCGGACTGGTGGTGAATGCCTCAAAAACAAAGTACATGCTGGTAGGCGGAACCGAACACGACCGGATCCGTCTGGGTAGTAATGTTACGATAGACGGGGATACTTTCGAGGTGGTGGAGGAATTCGTCTACCTCGGATCCTTACTGACGGCTGACAACAACGTGAGCCGTGAAATTCGGAGGCGCATCATCAGCGGAAGTCGGGCCTACTACGGGCTCCAGAAGAAACTGCGGTCGAAAAAGATTCACCCACGCACCAAATGCACCATGTACAAAACGTTAATAAGACCGGTAATCCTCTACGGGCACGAGACATGGACCATGCTCGAGGAGGACCTACAAGCACTCGGAGTTTTCGAGCGACGCGTGCTAAGAACGATCTTCGGCGGTGTGCAGGAGAACGGTGTGTGGCGGAGAAGGATGAACCACGAGCTCGCTGCACTTTACGGCGAACCCAGCATCCAGAAGGTGGCCAAAGCCGGAAGGATACGGTGGGCAGGGCATGTTGCAAGAATGCCGGACAACAACCCTGCAAAGCTGGTGTTTGCAACGGATCCGGTTGGCACAAGAAGGCGTGGAGCGCAGAGAGCACGATGGGCGAGCATTGGGCGTGACCGAGGATGGAGAGCGGCAGCCACAAACCGAGTATTGTGGCGTACTATTGTTGATTATGTCTTGTCTTAATGATGTGGAACAAATAAATGTATGTATGTAAGTTGAGATTTGCATCTTTTTAACAACAGAGCAATGGCGGACGATTCAGCCACCGTCCCCCCGAGGGGCGATTCACTGTACTGCGTTACTGATTTGAAAATACACGAATGAAAAAAATACACAAAAATGCATCAATACACGATAAATTGAAAAATGAAATAAAAATACGCCACATTCGAAAAAATACACCAATTCAAAATAAAAATGCAAAAATGCTCCAGTGCACGGAAAATGCAATAATAAATAGTTCAAATTCGATTAAAATGCACAAATACGGTAGAATTCATTGTTCAATACACGAATTCGGGAAAAATACGTTGTTATTGTGAAATGACATGGAAAATTTAGCAGATGTTGATGTTTTCAAACACCGGGACTGGACGCCTGACGATTCCTGAAGCGGGGAAGGATCCAAACTTCCGGAACATTCCTGAGCACAATCCTTCAATAAACTCAACAAAGTAGCAAAAGAGCAATTGTGTTGAGCTTATGCGAAGATTGCCGATCGTGATGCTGGAGGTAGAGTTTGCTAGTTTCCCGGATTACATACGACAGGAATCACTCCGGAGAATGATGGAAGGAAGGAAGAGGAATGCCTGCAGAGAGTATTCGGATATTTTATCCAAAGCAAGGGATAATGATAGTTTTCTCCCGAGATTGCTCCAAAGCAAGTCCAACGCATATTATTCCCTGTGAAATTCCATCGAGGATTAATTCCAGGTTAATTCCTAGGGAAATTCCTCCGAAGATTTCTCCAATTCTTTTTGTTTTGGTGTGAATGTCTTTCTTCTTGGAGGGAATTCTACTAAATAAATTTCTCCGAAAGATTCCTTTAACAGTATTTTTTGTGGTAATTCCCTTGGTAATTCCTTTAAGAAGATTTTTTACAAAGATTTCCCCAAGAATCCCTTACGGAATTATTTATTTTCTTTTCATTTCATTCACATTCGTTGAGATAGTCGGACCGGGATTTCCAGTTGTGCATTTAAGGTTATCCTCCACTAAAACTGCTGATGAAATTCTTTCCGGTGCCTATTCAGCTATTCCTCAAGATAATTTCAACGGTGTTGCTTCAAGAATTCGCAAGGCACTCAATCAGAATTATGTGAGGTGTATCCCCAGAAATTCTTTCAGTAATTTCCTCTAAAATTTCTCCATAAATTCCTTCTTCGATTCCTCTGGGAATCCATCTTTCAGATTCTTTAGGAAGTTCCTCCATAAGTTGTTTTAGAGATGCCTCCTGGGGTTAATCCATGAAATCCTTCTGCAGTTTTTCCTAGAAAAAAAAACTCGGGAAAGAATCAAGAGAAATTTGCGCATAAATCCTATAAGACATCCCAAACTCGTTCTCAGAAGGGATCTATTGAAGGAATTTCAAGAGAGGAATTCTGGAGGAGTCCCAGAATGCGCTTCTGGAGATGTCTGAACAGGAACTCTTGGAGGAATCCCTTAAAGAATACGTGGAGAATACAGAAAGTATTTCTGTATGAATCGCATAATCAACTTTTGGACGAATCCGCGAAGGAACTACTGAAGACATTCTAGGCTAGATTCCAGGAGGAGCTGACGGGGGCATCACAACAGAAACTCTTGGAGGAATCTCAGAAAAAGTTCCAGGAGGTATCTGAGAAAAAATGCAGGAATCCCAAAAAGAACTAGAGAAGTCCTCAGTACCGGAGGAATCTCAAAATCGCTGCTCAAAATAAACTTTTCCTACTTCTTTGTTTCCTCGAATCTTCGGTCAGGAACGGTTGTCAGTTTTGTCAATAAATAATGTTTGGGATTTTGATAAAATGCAGCATATTGACATAGCCCCAATTGGAAAATGTGAAAATCGATTTAAAATACACAATTGTTCGAAAAATGCTCAATTATTGCATCAATACATATCAATTCCATTTTATTCCAAAAAGTGAAGAAAAATGCAAAAATACAAAAAATACAAATTAATGCACCAAAAATACACCAATTCGATTTTCAATACACAGGGCTGCATCGAAAATACATGAGTAAATCGCCCCTCGACAGAGATAGCAATAGGACAGATCGGTGAAGTACTAGATTTGTAGTAATGAGCTGAATTTTAGTATGGTGAGAAGGTCAATTCTCCGTTTCTGCAGTGAAATGGCGCAAAAAGCGTGGGTATTATGATTCCTTGCCTAATTTAATGCTGTTTGAGCAAAACTTTGGGCAACAATGTTGTTGTTTTCTGCATTTCTTGCAATATAAACAACATAGTTATTCAAAGTTTTGCTCAATCAGCATCAAATTAGGCAAGAAAACATAATACCCACGCTTTTTGCACCATTTCATTACAGAAATAGAGAACTGACCTTCTCACCATACTAAAATTCAGCTCATTACTACAAATCTAGTACTACACCGAACGTGCCCCATTAAAAAATGAGTATTTTGTTCGGAGCGTGCGTGTCAAAAAACCGATTTTCAACACTATACACACTAAGATTCTGATTTTCCCTTAGATTTTCCAGCTCAGTATTTTTTTCACTGAGTTCTGTATTTTTAAAAATATTTTGAGTTCTCTACAGCAGATTTAACTCGGTACACTCGGTAATCAATATTTACCATTCGTCAGTAACGATATTTACCGTTCATCTGTAATTTTTGACAGTTCATTTGCAGAGCTCGTTAACTTATTTACAGAGTATTCAGTAAAAGTGATAACCGAGCGTACCGAGTAAAATCTGCTGTTGAGAGCTCAGTAAAAAGATGGGGAAAATACCGAGCTGATCTTATGTCGTTTTCGTTTTTGCGGCGCTGCTACACCGGTGCAGCACTTTTGCACCGAAAATGTTCGTTTTATTTTCGTGCTGCACCGGTGTAGCACTTTTTCTGCACCGCTAACGATAGTGCAGCACTCAAAAAATCGGGAGTGTATCAGGTGTACACCGCGTCCGCCAATCAGCGTTTGCAAAGTTGTCAATATTTTGTTTTTTTTTACACGCACACTGATGCAACTACACCAAAAACGTTCGTTTTTTCAGCGAAAAGTGTAGCACGAAACGGTGTAGCACCGCCGCAAAAACGAAAACGACATTAGTACGTACAGGGGATACTCAAAATAACAAGCAAAATAACTGGGACAGGTAAAATGACCACTTTTCTAAAAATGTTCAACTCGCTGTAACTTTTCGAAAAGGGCATCAAATATTTTCAAATTTTTACTGTAAGTTCATCAACTAGTTGTGTATCAGTGGTTCAAATTTGGAAGAGATCGGACCATTCTACACGAAGTTATAAAGATTCTAGAAAAAGGTATGATTATCCGATAGCCAACTTTGAGCTGTTATATTATCGTCGCACCATCAAATCGAAGTCGTCGCTAGAAGCACATGCGAAGTTGCAGCTGCGAAGTAAATTTGAATCTATTTTTTCTGTAGCGCATCATTAAGCTAATTAAGAGCAACAATATGCACTAATCCAAATTGAGTTGCGACATTTCTAAGTAGGTTAAAAATCAATTTTCGCACGTTCGGTCACTTTGTATTTCGACCAAAAGCATAATATCTCCGGATTCAATTAACCGAATGCAATGAAATTTTGATCATTTATGACCAAGTTTATGACTTATATTCGGTTCATGGAATCCGGAGATATAACAGCTCATGCTAGGTATTGTTCGTGCAGTTGAAAATCGGAATTTTTGACACGCGAAAATCGATGTTTCTCCTCAACCGTGTGTCGGACGTACGTCGGGCACAGTGCGCTGGATATAGGGCCAGGTCCGCTGTCCAGCGCACTACGTCCGACGTTAGCTTTCACATACGGATTTTGAGAAAATTCGATTGTCGGGTGTGGGGAAACTTCGGGTTTCAACCGCGACGACAATATGCACTTCAAACGGAATCGCTCAAGTAATTTTCGTTCAGTGCATTATTTTTCCGTGACCGGAATGGTCAAGAAATTTAACACAGCAAGCCCCATTTGGTTTGACGTTTCGTTTCAGCTCCGTACTAGGATCCGAAATAAAGCGACACTTTCTCATTTCTTGAGCGATTCCTTGCCTGAATTTTCCACGCATCGAGATAGGCCAAGAAATTTCTTGCGATCTCCGTACTACCCATCAAAGTTGGCTATCGGATAATTCGACAACGATTTTTCATAAGGGTCTAACTGACTTGATCGATTTCTCTTCGTCGACTCTCTCTTTCGCTAATAACTAGATCAAAACAAACAAAAACATTATTCTTTTTGTTTCCATAGCAAAATGTAGTCGATTTCTACGCATTTCAACCAAAACATCTTTGGAAAACTCAATACACATTCTGTGATATTATGCTTTTGGTCGAAATACGAAGTGACCGAACGTGCGAAAATTGATTTTTAACCTACTTATAAACGTCGCAACTCAATTTGGATTAGTGCATATTGTTGCTCTTAATTAGCTTAATGATGCGCAATAGAAAAAAAAGATTCAAATTTACTTCGCAGCTGCAACTTCGCATGTGCTTAGCGACGACTTCGATTTGGTGGTGCGACGATAATAACACAAAGAGAGAATCGATGAAGAGAACTCGAAAATGGCAGTTAGGCCCAAATGAAAAATCAGTGTCGAATTATACCTTTTTCTAGGACCTTTATAACTTCGTGTAGATTGGCCCGATCTTTCCCAAATTTTGACCACTGATACACAACTAGTTGATGAGCTTACAGTCAGTGCTGAAAAATTCATTTCGTTATATCTAAATTCAATCACCTATAGCTCATTTTAGAAGCTGAACCTGGGAATATGGTATATGAAAAACTGGTGCAGCTAGACCAGATCTACAAGAAAGTCACTGAAAACCGCTATTTTTCGAATATTTAAGGTAAATGTCACGGACTACCTTCGAAAAACGCCAATGATATTCATGGTGAATATCATTCGGCATTTTTCAAAGGTAGGTGACATTTACCTTAAAAATTCAAAAAATAGCGGGTTTTCCGTGACTTTCTTGTAGAACTGGTCTAGCCGCATAAGTTTTTCATATACCATATTCTCAGGTTCAGCTTCTAAAATGAGCTGTATAGGTGGTTGAATTTAGATACGACGAAATGAAATTTTCAGCACTGCTTACAGTAAAAATTTTAAAATATTTGATGCCCTTATCGAAAAAATAAAAAATTGAGAATATTTGATGCGTTTTTAGAAAAGTTACAGCGAGTTGAACATTTTTTTGAAAAGTGAAAATTTTATTTACCTGTCCCAGTTATTTTTCGAGTATCCCCTGTACAACCCCATAAGTAATTTAAGCGCTTTTCAAAAAGTGACCAACAAAAGCTTTTTTTCTTTTCGATTACCAAAATAGGGCAATGCATGAAATTCTCTCTTTCTCTTTCACTCTTACAGCAATTTTGTAAACAACAAGGCCAAGAAACGTCAAAATCCCATACAAATTCAAAACAATGCAGTGCCCTATAGCTGCTCGCATCTTTTACTCGATGAAACAATGACAGCTGCGTGCGCTGTCAAAATCGAAGCGCAGTTTATTTTTGTTTTCCCGGCGGAATCGGTCGCAGCCTCGCAGAAGTTGAGAATTTCTCGTGAAATTTAGGATTATTTCATAAGGAACGAAGCATTTTAGGCAATTAATCAGCATCAAAAAGTGCAAAAGGATCCAACAAAATTGCCGGAAGGAGGGAGCTTTCATTCTAGTCATCAGCGATGGTGAATGTTATGAAAGGCGTTCTTGTTGAATGGTAAGTTTGAACGTGTTGTTTATTCGCTTTATTCTAGATAGTCCAGATCCGGCGGAATTTTAAACTGCTTATCCATGAGATTTTCCTGAATGTTGAAGCGATTTTTACACCATGACTTTATCGAAAATATGTTGTCCGTCCAGCGGTTGGCGGCATCGTGCAGGCCCTGTATGGAGATAAGGAATTGTTTTATTTGAATCGGATTGGGATGGTTGGTACACACCGGAAGATCCCTGTTCATCTTCTGAAAGTTATTCTTATCGGATTGTTTCGATTTTGCTTTTTCAAGTTGTGAAGACAGACGTTTCTCCTTTTGTTTGAGATCGTTCAATTTCTGAAATATGTCTGCGCTTCTCGAGGATTCTCCTTGGGATTCCTACGGCATAGAAAAGGTTAATTTTATAACAATGTTCTTAGCTCATGTGAATTTATATTGAACCTTGGTTGCCCGTATCCTTTCTTGAAGCCCCACGATTTTTTCATTCGATTGCTCCACTTCTAGCTTAAGTCGTTCAAATTCCAGCTGCTTCTGTTTTCGCTTTTTGCCAGGAAAGGACCAGTAGTACAGAGAGGAACCAATTTTATCCGTTTCCACTTGGCCCTCGTCGACAAGCGATTGTAGAATTTCTTTCACGGCTTGCTCCTTCAGACCCTTGTCTTTGACGGCAACCTTTTCCAGATCTTTGAGCTGGTAGAATTCTTTGGATTGATGGAATATTTCAAGCAGCAGGGATTTCTTCTCATCCGCTGAGATTCCTTTCTTTCTTTTCGACATCTTTGTGATCTACTTTCTCGCATGGATAAATAACTGAAATCATAAAATTTGAATTTACCTAGATGAGATGGTGCTCGGTTTTAGTGAACCGATTGGGTTTAAATTTTTACAGGGAATGTGAATTTACATGAACTTTTAGCTGTGTGAAAATTATTACATTCCAATGACTATCGCAAAATGGAGTGTTAAGGAGTATCCAAACTCAACTGTTCATTTTCTTTGCAGTGACCCGGCTATGAAACAGTTCCTGCTACATCTGGACGAAACTCAATCCCTAGGACGCAAATTCATCATTCAGGATCTGGACGAACGGCACCTGTTCATCTCGACCGATATCATTGAAACTCTACAAGCCCGGGTCGACGATTTGATGGACCGTATCAGCGTGTCCTTGCACGAAAAGGAAGCCTAAGCAGGCGTGATAGCTGGTTAGCAGTAGAGCAGTGCTCTTCATAAGATTTATCGCAGTAGGCTTAAGTTAACAATAACAGAACAGAATAATGGCATCGAGGGAGTCCGGTCGGATCCGTGAGGCGGACAAAAAACGTGTCCTGGATGATGCCTCCCGAAAGCGCCGCGCCCGCAAGGCCCTGGAAGCGCTCGAGCAGGACAACTATCACGAAGATCCACACGCCGATTTGGTCATGTCGAAGAAAATTCCCAAATTCCAGGACAATCTCGAAGGGGTGAGTAGCAGTAGCAACAGCAACAAGAAGAAAACCAAACGTAGCAAGGGGGCGGAGTATTACCGGGCAAAGTATAGGAAAAACTTTCCCCAACTGCTGGAGGAGGACAAAATGCAGCGGCCCGATGGACCGAATTACTTTACGGCCGCTGCCCAGCCGTCGAAGCTGCCGGAACGGCACTTCTGTGCGGTGTGTGGATTCCCATCCAGTTATACCTGTACGGCCTGTGGAACTCGGTACTGCTCGGTGCGTTGTTTGGGAACCCATCAGGACACGAGGTGTCTCAAATGGACTGCGTAGTTGCGATGTGGTTGAGTGTTTAGAATCCTTATTGATAAAGATAACTTAAATTTCTGAATAAAAGTTTGATGAAAAGACCAAAAATACATTGGTTTGCTTACCTCTATTTATATGTGCTGTAATATTTCTTTATTTTTAAAAATTTAGCAAGGCTTTAGAAAAAAATTGGAAAACAAACTGCTGTGTACCTGTACCAGTTCTGAAGGTTGTTTGTTTACAAACATCCATCAACACAATTCAGTGTGGCCAGTTTTAAATACATCAGGAAATACACTGAGAAACCAAAGTACTCTTTAAAGGGTGAAAAAGTACCCTCTTTGAGAGTAACTAGGTGAACTCATAAAAAGAGTAAAGGACTCGTACGTCAGACCGACGAGTGAATTTTACCCATTTTCCTGAAAAACATTAATTTGAAAAAAGGGAAAAATGTACACTGTTTTCGTGTTTGATTTACTCCCGAATTTTAATAATTTGACTTATTTATATTGGTAAAGAAATCAACGATTAATATTAATGAAATCTTTAGAAAACTTTATATTTATTATTGAGTTAGTATGTATCTATGTATAAAACTGTTCATAAATAATAAATCGCACAATTTTCCGCGAGCTGGGGACTCAGCATCAGGGTGTTCAGGTGGCAAGAAAAAACCTTCTCCAACAATCCAGTGGGAATAATACCTTAGGATCCGGATCAGTAGCTTCCCCAAGTAACAATTCAAAATCATTAATAAGCATGTCAGTTGATTAAATGTGCTACAAAGGCGCCGACCGTTGTACAAGAGTTTCTGTTGAACAAAATGGCGAATAAATGTTTCATGCAGTGGAAACTGCACGTTTGTTAAGGGTTCATTCAAATATTACGTAACGCAATGAGGGGAGGGAGGGGGTCTAACACTGTGTTACGCTTCATACAAAATTTCAAAATCTTCCATACAAAAGTTGTTACGTGGGGGAGGGAGGGGGTCTAAAATTGTCATATTTTGCGTTACGTAATATTTGAATGAACCCTAAAGCATATTTCTGCTCATTGAATAACCAATGGTATAAAAGTTTAAAGACAGTTGCTTAGGTATTCACATCATTTGTCTAATAGTGTTCTAATAATGATAGAATACAAGCTGCTTCCAACGTATTAGATGCCGTTATTCCACATAAGATCTTCAATGGAACAAGTAGCTTATTTAAAATTTAACAACTTTTGCTTGATCATTTTATTCAACTACACTGATATAGCTTAACAACAAGATGTTACCATGTTTCTTCGATAAAAATGTTACACTTTTATTCAAGCAATGTTGATTAGCAGTGGTACTGTGTCACTTAATTATCGTTGTTCGCGCTGCCCCTTTTTGTAAACACAATTGCTGATTAAGAGCCTAAGAAGAGCAACCGCGGCTACAAGCTTGAAAACTAAACAAACTTCTTGCAGCAGCCTCAAATATCACACTTTTCACACTTTTAAAAACATTCTGACTCACCTTTTACACTATAGTAGGGGAAAGTGGGGCAATATGCCATTTTTCAAACTTTCATCGTTTTCAATGATATATAGCTTCATTTACTACACACCAAAATTTGATTTTCTCATCCAGCAAAACGAATTGCTGGATAAGCATCAGCAAATTACATTTTGCTGAAAGATTGGTACTGCTAGCTGAACAGTCAGCAAACATTGAAATAGCTGGCTAACCAGCAAAACACTTGTCAAAAACTTACAATTTTCTATAGAAAGTGTTCCTCGCCTCCTCATTCCGACTTTCAAACTGACTTTAGAACTAGCAGAAATCATGAAAACTCCGACAAAAAAGTCATCGGCAGCATTGAAAATTAAGCGCCATGTTTTTATGTTTGTTTCCTGCATTTGTACACTGCTGGCCTAATAAATTTCAGCTAATTAGAAAACATTTAAATTATTGTTTTTGAAAAAAAAACAAACAAAAAATGCAGCCGGAATCGAGCGCGGACAAAATTGCTGGTTGACCAGCAAAATATGCTGTCAGAACGCATTGCTGAACATCCAGTAAAAATATATTGCTGGATAGATTGCTGTATCTACAGCATGTCAAAAACCAGCAAAATTTTGCTGGTTTCCAGCGAATTAAAAATAGTGTGTAGGCTTCCAAAGTGTTAACAGCAACTAGGCAATATTTGCTCGATACTTCAGCAAAAATATTCACTAAACTAATGCATTTTCATCGATTTATAGCGATTTCAAAAACTGGTTCGTAAAACGGAAGTGGTGCAAAAAGGCCACCTGCCATGGGGTAAGATGCCACTGCATGAAAACGTTCAAAAATTACGTCCATCATTTTTCGGGCATTTCTGACTCCTTTTGCTCCTCTGGTCCGCTATTTCCGTATGCTCAATACATGGAGTGTCACCCCTCTCCCCGCTAAACTATGGTCGTCATATTTGAATGACCCCTAACATGAAAAGCGTAGACATCAACAACCATGCGTTTCCATGTGTATCTCAATCTGCTTGGAAACACTTGGTGTTGTATTTAGCATACCTCTGTATATATAACCTTGGAATAAACCAGTCATTAACATAAGCATACAACCGTGTACATCACTTGATAACATGGTGTCAGAAGTTTATCAAATTTACGGATAAAACTTAATCGGAAAAGTTGATAGATGCGAGAATACCACGGTCGGGATCGCGGACAATCGATAGTCACTGGATTTCCGACGAATTCGAAGCGGACGGTCCGATAATTTCGAGAAAACGAGTGGTGTTTGAGACATAACCTATCATGAGCAACATCCCTGTACCCGCACCCCTGAAGCTGGGAGTGGATGATGAGGAAGCAGTGAAGATTTTCAAGTTGCAATGGGACTACTATGCGTTAGCCACAGGGGTAGCTGTCAAACCGGCAGCTCAGCAGGTGGCGATTTTGATGGCTGTCATGGGAGCTGAAGGTGTGATGTTAGTGGAAGAGCTAAATCTCACGCCAGACGAAAAAGCCAGCACGGCATCGATTTTGAACAAAATCAAGGATCATTTGGTTCCAAAGCGCGATAAACGTGTCGAACGTGCAGAACTCAACACAATCTGCCAGCGGGATGGCGAAAAAATAGAGGATTTCGTAAAACGACTGAAGAAAAAAGCGGCTTCATGCGATTTTTCAGCAGATCAACAAGAGGAAGTCCTTAAGGATCGGATCGTTGCCGGGATACAGGATCCTCAAATTCGAAAGGAATTGCTGCGAGCGGGAGATATTCCGGTGTCCGATATGCTGAAGAAGATAAAAGACCACCAACAAATCGAAGAGCTGGCGAGGAAGTATGAGCAAATGTCGGGTCAAGCAAGCTCCGGCGAAACATCTCGTGAAGCGTACAAGGTAACCAAGACGACGAAGCTGGAAAATTCATGCAGATACTGTGGAGGAAAGCACAAAAGGAACAAGGAGAAATGTCCAGCCTACGGTAAAAAGTGTCTAGGATGCGGAAAAATGAATCACTTCAAGAGAATGTGCCGATCAAAGTTCCGTCGGAATCCGTTGCAGAGGAACGTCCGTCAGTTGCAAGATGACGTATCGAGTTTCGAGGATTCGGATAGCGAAGAACAGTGTGAGTTCGTGGACATTGCCATGGTCGACAGCAAGCGGACCATGGAAGCTGACAAGATCATGGTACAATTGAAAATAGTTGGAGAAGATAAACGGATTCGACTGCTGGATGTCCAAGTGGATACCGGGGCCCGAGTGAATGTCGTAAGCTACATCGATCTGGAACGGTTGCAAGTTGGAGGTCAAATTCTGCCCACGAATGTCAAGCTTCGATGTTATTCGGGGAACATAATCGTACCGAAAGGCAAAGTGGATCTGAAAGTGCAACTCAAGAAGGAATGTACGACACTACCGTTCATAGTGGTCAAAGAGAAGCGTCCTCCGTTGCTTTCATCGAAATCGGCTATTGACCTTGGAATCATAAAAGTACAAGACATATACAGCGTTGACACACTGCGCAAAGAGTGTGAACAGATTTTGAGTAAGTACGCAGATGTATTCAAGGGTGAGGGATTATTTCAAGGCTCTTTCAAAATTGAAGTAGATCCCTCTATTCCAGCTGTACAACAAAAGCCACGCAGAATTCCCTTGGCGTACTTACCTGAGCTGAAGGCAAAATTAACGGATTTAGAAAGAAAGCAAATCATCGAACCAGTAAACCGGCATATGGAGTGGCTCAGTAATCTGGTTCTGGTGAAAAGAGGGAACAAATTGCGACTGTGCCTGGATCCACCGGACCTGAATCGAGCCATAAAGCGGAATAATCATCAGATCCCAACGGTAGAGGAAATGCTTCCAGATTTTGCAAAGGCCAAAGTGTTTTCAGTGTTGGACGCGAAGAACGGGTTTTGGCATCTGAAGCTGGATGAGTCGAGCTCGGACTTAACCGCGTTCTGGACACCGATGGGAGTATACAGGTGGAAGAGAATGCCGTTCGGAGTGTCGTGCGCACCGGAAATCTATCAGAAAGCACAACAGCAGTTAATATCTGGTCTTAAAGGAGTAAGGTGCATTGCGGATGACGTGATAGTTTTCGGTTGTGGTGATACCGTTGAACAAGCCATGGTTGACCATAATCGTAACTTGAATGCAGTGCTGCAGCGTTTCAGAGAAAGAGGACTGAAAGTGAATCGTTCGAAAATGAAGATTGCATTGTCATCTGTACCTTTTTTCGGTCATGTGCTGAGCGATAAAGGAGTGCAACCAGATTCCGCAAAGATTTCAGCTATTTTGAGCATACCGACACCGAAGAACAAAAAGGAGCTGATGACGTTTCTGGGGCTAAGCACGTATTTGGGAAAGTTCATGCCGAAATTAGCTGACATCAGTGCCCCACTGCGTAGATTGACGAGAGATGACAGTGAGTTCGAGTGGAACGACGAAGCGGAAACTGCGTTCCAGCAGATAAAGCGCTTAGTGACACAAACGCCTGTCTTGAGATACTATGATGCTTCGGAGGATCTGGTAATACAGTGCGATGCAAGCAAGATAGGTGTAGGTTGCGCGTTATTGCAGAACGGACGGCCGGTCGCGTATGCATCACGTACGCTGTCAAAAACGGAAAGCAATTATGCGCCCATCGAACGTGAGTGCTTAGCCATAGTATTTGCTTGTAAACGGTTCGACCAATATGCAGCTGGGCGTCCGGTGGTCGTCGAATCGGACCATAAACCACTGGAAGAAATTTTCAAGAAACCAATCACGACTGCTCCATTGCGGCTACAACGAATGAGGATGTCACTGCAGCGCTACGATATCACGGTTAGATACCGAAAAGGTGCAGACATGCATATTGCTGACCTGTTATCCAGAACGGCTACAGATGAAGTTGCCAGAATGACGGATGCTGACATCATAGCTGTAGAGAAGGTGGAAGCAGCTTTCCAGGATGCAGCGAACACAAATGTGGTTGAATTCATAAACTTTTCTGACGAAAGGTTCAAGATTGTAGCACAAGCGACTAAAGAGGATAGGACACTGTGTAAGCTAACGCGAATCTTAATGGATGGATGGCCAGAACGGAAAGAAGAGTTGGACGATGACTTGCACCAGTACTATGCTCTGAAGCAGGAATTGTCACTGCAACAAGGTGTTATCTTCAAGTCAGACCGGATCTTGGTACCGAGAAATCTACGTAAGCAGTTTATTGAGAAGTTACATGCAGCACACTTGGGAGTAGACTACACGTTGAGAGCAGCACGAGAGTCCATGTTTTGGCCAGGAATGTCAGAGCAAATTGCGAATTACATTCGGAATTGTGAGGTATGTATGATGTACAGTGGCAGCCAAAGTAGAAGACCTATGACGACACATCAGATTCCTGACTACCCGTTTCAACGAGTGAACGTCGATCTGGGGGAAGTAACGAAAGATGGGAGAAAGGTGACGATGATGGTAATGGCTGATAGCTTTTCGGATTTCATAGAGGTGGACTTTCTTAACAACACGAAAACGCTGACGATCATCAACGTCTGCAAAGAACATTTCGCTAGGTATGGCACACCTGAAGTAATTGTCACAGACAATGGACCCCAGTTTGACAATATGGAATGGAAACAGTTTCAAAAAGAGTGGGGGTTTCAACATGTGACGTCTGCCCCTTATCATGCACAAGGGAACGGCAAATCCGAGTCAGCAATCAAGACGATGAAGCAGTTATACTGCAAGTGCTCGAGAAGTGGTACCGATTTCTGGAAAGCCTTGTTACAGCATAGGAACACACCTAATGCCGTTGGGTTAAGCCCAAATCAACGCCTTTTCGCAAGGGACACTCGAAGTGGAATTCCTCTTATTACGGGCAAATTGCAACCTCCGTCAGCAGCGAACATCAAGAAAAAAATCACCGACAAGAGACAAATCATCAAGGCAAGTTACGACAAGCGAGCGAAGGAATTACCTGAGTTGTGTGAAGGTGACAATGTCTATGTTCAGCGCCGACCGGATTTGACATCAGAGTGGGAGAAGGCTGTTCTCCTGAGGAAGCTGCCAGACAGGTCTTGCGAACTGCAAACGCCGGATGGAGGAATATACCGCAGAAGTGCGGTACATATTGTCGGGCCGCCACCAATCCGGACGTCGCACAATCAAGTCGCGACGCGACCCAACTCGCGACGTTTTTGAATCATGTCAAAAGTAGTGCGCATCCTTCCCGTTGTTGTCAGCAACACAGCGCACTAGGTGCGAAACAGTTGCTACACTTGTGGACCAAGAAAAAGGCAATTTTTGATTGAATGTCTGTCTTGATTCCAACCGGATAGACAATATCAAACCTGGTAACAATCGTCACAAGCGGTCAATGGAAAATGGAGAACCGAAAACATCGAAGCCAACAAATCGTGTCTTCGAGAGATATGAATACAATAAGCAGCAGCCATACATCGGGGAAGAAGCAGATAATTCGAGTGAAGCAATCAATCAAGAGGACGAACCACGGAAAGAGTACACGAGAGATGAGACGATGGTGCAGGAGAACAAAATCGACGGGAGACCTAGACGGGAAATAAGAAGACCTGCACGATTTTCTGAGTTTGTATAACTTTGAAGTTGTTTCTTTATTTTTGTTCAATTAAACTTTAAAAAAAAACGGAGGGGGATGTTGTATTTAGCATACCTCTGTATATATAACCTTGGAATAAACCAGTCATTAACATAAGCATACAACCGTGTACATCACTTGATAACACTTGGCTGGTAATAAAATCACCAGAAAACCTTAATTGCAAGCACGAAAAACCGAAAGTTGATAGTTTTCATTGGGAAATCGAAAGATTTTCCATGGGTATGGCGGCTTAGCTTCTAGAAGAATGTTTTATGTTAGCATATCTTGACACCATTCACCTATAGTAATGGTCAAATCACATCGAGGAATGATTTTATGAGTTGGGCCATTTTACCCCATCTTGGCATTTTGGGCTTTGTTCCCCTATACACGCCCCAACGACAGCAAAATCGGCAACAAAAACACCAGAAAAAGCAGCTGAAATAGATCCTGGATCCTTTGTTTGCTATTGACATTCTACTCTGTCCACTTTGGTGCCACCGGTCAAACCAGGCTCATCTTCCTTATGTTCAAAGCTGCCTGGAGATATACACAAGTTTTACACCTTCTCCTCCCGACACAAACAGGAGTGGAAATAAATAAAGTTCACTTGTTTGGACGTTCAAATAAAAAAAGTACGAAGCGATACCAATCTTACAACACAACACCGTGAATTACTGACAGACTAGCAAAATAATTAGCATGCATGCCTTATGATTAAACGTCACGGTTACAATTATTCAAACATTAATCAACTTCATTGTTTATGAAGACAATTAGTTGAATAAAATATTTAAGCAATGTTTAAGCAGCATATGTACGGTAATGTATACGGCTCAGGGATTGAATATTTATATACTGCTTTAAATCTGCCGATTCATGTAATTCGGATTGAAGCAGAGCGGATGCAGACGAGTGTGAATCCAAAGTTCCAGAGTTCGAGTCTTTCCATTGATGTGATTTGTCCCATAAAATGTAATAAAATAAAGATGTTGGGGGTACATAATCCAGAGAGAGATATTCCAGACACAAATGCAGAAACTTAAATCATTTTTTCATTTTATTGTTACAATGATATTGAAGAAACGTTTAAGAATTGTTTTTGTAGCAATTAAAACCATATCTATAAATAGAAATAAATTTCGTAAGTTGTATCACGGCTCCACCATGTTTTGATTGTATTATGGTGGAATAAATATCGAAGAAAGCTTGTTATTATGCACTATGCTGCTAATGCACAATAATGGTTTCTAGAACCATTCTTAAATGATTAAACAAATAGCGTCGTACAACGTTGTTTAATAAACGTTGAAGAACAGTTTATGATGTTTGTGTTAATTGCTGATGGTTCTAACGTTGAACAAGAGTTTCACAACCGATGTAAGATCATTGGATAAACATTCATTTCATCGTGCTTATAGAACGGTTGACGTTGAATAGATTCCCATTTTTGGGCGAACAAGAGTTGAAGAACAGTTTTATTTCAAAATTATTCAAATATAATACGACGTCCAGTTTAATAACGTTGCTTTGAGAAACATTTCTTAAAGCAAAAATTGTTTCTTGGGTCTCCTTCTCCAGTGGTTCTGATAATAGCCCCGACCGAACTGGCCACAGTCTCACACAGGGGCACCATTTTATGTTTTACCGGTGCCATGTCCCTCATTAGAAATTCCTCCGTGTATGGCCAAGATGATATAGCGGAAGTAATCTGAAATCAATTTATAATAATAAATGACAAAAGATATAATGTTTTGCTTACCTACATATTATATTTCGATCTCGATTTCAATATATGGTTTCTTCTCGTCGATATGCCGCTTCTCAACTAAATTAAATCAGCCATCACTATTTTCACCCATAAATGAGAAAGTAGGCGAAACTTGAAAAAGAGTAAAAGATACCCTTTCTTGAAAATTTCAAAATACTCTTTATTTTGACAGCTCCATATTACAACAAAAAGAGAGTACTTTTTATTCCCTAAAGGGTAATGCCGGGTTCGCAGTGCACGCTAACCCTCAGTTACCCAGATTGGTGTCAAAGCGACCCAGATTGAGCAAAACTGCAGTTACTCTAATCTGAGTAAACGCACCTTTACTCTAATCTGGGTTACCGATGTTGGTGGCAAAATCTGGGTAACCGGTACCCAGCTCCTCCTGAACCTTGATTTTGTTAATTTAATTCCAATTTAGATTTTTGATAAAAAGATCCCAATTCCCGTGTGCTGTTCACTTACCTGATGCAGGAAAACAGTTCCCTGGAAGAATAACCCTGAGAATAACTGTTTTCCCGTCATTTATCCTCATATTTTTCGAGGAAACATCCATAATTGCCAGCGTTCGCCTGACCGCTGCCATATTCTCAAGCCGGAAAGTGACAAAGTGCCGATTACCCAGATCTTTACCCAGATTCAACCAATGTGGGTTTTCGGGTTACCCGGATTTTGACAACTGCTAACAACATGAAAATCCGGGTAGAATCGACCCAGGCAATGGGTAGTTTCAGGTTAGCGTGTGTAGCTCGACGACTGAAATTTTTAGACAGAATTTGAATAAGGGAACGTTCAAAAATTACGTCCAACACTTGGGGGAGGGGGGGGGGGTCTTGAAAAGTGTGACAGTACGTGTATTGGGTATAGGGAAATTGCGTGACAGAGGTGGGGGGGGGGGTCTAGAAATCCCGAAAAACGATGGACGTAATTTTTGAATCTTCCCTAAATTTATTGCGCATTGCGCAAAGTGCGACGATGAAGTGCGGAATCTCAAATAAAAGTGCGATTTTGCGTCAGATCGTTCCGGTGTCTTCACCGCACTTATTCATTAGCTCGTGATGAATAAGTGCGGTGAAGACACCGGAACGATTTGATGCAATATCGAACTTTTATTTGAGATTCCGCACTTTGTCGCAGTCCAGTTAGCAATGCAATAAACTATAATGTAAAAATGTTAGAAGCTTTGTATAATGTTGTATAATGTTATAATGTAAAAATGTTAGAAGTTTTGTGAAATAGAATTTCTGATAATTAATATTTTTCTTTTAAAAAAAATTACTCAACTTAAATGTTATATTTTTTACCCAAATCAGCAACACTGAAAAAGCTTCTCGGTGTAAATTCCGCTCACATCTCTTTTGATATTCTTAAATCACGTCACAAAAACGATCCTGACAATAATTTTTGATTAGGGCGAAACTGACATTACATACCGATTGCTTTCAATCGATGGGCCTTTTCATTTGACGTCTACAATCAGCTGATTTTGGGGGCCTTTGACAATTCTCCTGAAAATGACAGTTCAACGTTTGCGCCTTTGTTCGGTAGTTGTAAACAGTGGCATTGAGTTGTCCAAAAAATGTCTCACGAAACCTAATGCAAGCCTATACATATACGTGAGAACAAAAGATGTTTACAAAGTTCTTACAGATAGATTAACACGGGAAATCTGAACACAAACCACTAACACACAGGAATTTGGATTGGTCAATACACGGATCTGTCAACTGAAAAGGCCTATTCTCTCAAAAGATAAGTTACAAACCCACATTCCACCATGGGCCACCTGCAACGGCTGGAACAGAAGCTCCAGTCTTCGAACGCTGCGTTTAGCCACGCTGAGTCGGCCGTAAGATGAAACACCCAGCCAAAGACGATAACAATTAACATGTCTAGTGCAACGTTCCCAACAACGCAGAGGATGCCCGGATAAAAACTAACCATAGGGTATTTGGTGAAAACCATTCCTGTACCATACAGTGTACCAGCTACAATATAGTGTATTGTAATGGAATGGTTCGCTAAAAGCTTTGCACATTGGTAGCTATTATACATTTACATCCGATCTTTATGTAACAATATATTATACTGTT
Organism: Aedes albopictus; assembly: GCF_035046485.1. NCBI lineage: Eukaryota > Metazoa > Arthropoda > Insecta > Diptera > Culicidae > Aedes > Aedes albopictus. The sequence continues at coordinate 116,537,821 of NC_085137.1, forward strand.
TTTCTTACGTTTGAACCATTCACTATTCCGAAACAATCTTTTTCCGTGCATTTTTAATTTTTTATTCAGTTTATGATTTTTTCCGTGCTTTGTTTTGTTGATGTCCGTGACATTTTTGTTGCAAAGGAAATGAAAGAGAAAAAAGTGAATAAGTTGAAACATCTATTGTCGCGCTTATCTTTTATTAGAGTCCTGCGGCGGTCGTACGCTCGCAAGGCATACCGCCGCATGACAGTCGCAAGGCAAAACAAAAGAAAAAGTGTTCCCGCCAAAAACAAAAGCACGTGGGTTTCGCGAAGTGACAGATGTTTTTGAATGTATTTGTGACGAACGGCAAGAGTAGCTCAGTGGAATGAGTGTTCTTGCTGTCAAACCCCATATAGTGGAATTATATACTTTTAAATCTGGTGACGCTGTTATGATTAGTGACTGTCGCGCTGATATCAGAAGCCAGAGGCAGATAATCGCCATATTCTGATTTTTCTTGAGAGGCATAATATTTAAAGTCAATGAAATGTTTAAATAAAGTGGTAAACCAGGTGTCCTAAGGACTGCATATCCAAGAGATATGGTGAGCTAGGTATGTAGAGTGCGATGAGAGGAATACGAATGTAGGTCAACCCGGAAAGACGCAGGCCAGATTACCGTAAATCAGTGGATGAGTTCAACACTATTCTTTCTCTTCTTCTCTCATGTGAAATTGCCTTGTACAACAACCGGATTAAATGCGATTTATCTTTGACATTTTTAACATAAGGACTGGACTGGACACTGAAACGACTTTTGAAATAAGTTCGTCTAACCTAACTTATAGTTGAATCGAACTTGACAGCTTTCTCATGAGTTGTTATGTACACATTTCATAGTTCAGTCAAATTGGAGCCTCAATATTGCAATAATGGTTAAGCACGCTGTAATGATACTTATGTACCTCGTCACCCACTTCATGCAACTACATTAGTGGTCTAATAACACTTAGCGCGCTTGGCATAGTTCCATCATGCCGCTCAAAGTGTTGCCACAAATAATGCTTAGTTTGCAAAACCCGGTTATCTGGCTGATGGGACATGGGAGCTTAAGCTTCAACTGTTAATGCAATCAGAGGCTTCTCAGACTTAGACGAGTTTAGATTAGTTTGGCTAGAACTGCCATTATCGAAGGAACATGACGAGATAATATAACATTATATGGTTTATCTAATGTAAAACAATACAACATAACAAAAGAGAACCATTCCAAAACCATGATTAAATTTATAACCAGTAGTGAAATTACAATTAAAAACAATATATTGCTTTTTTTGCACCGTATTCGACCCCCTGCAGAAATTTTTTGTCACACCACAATATGTTCCCACCAGTTTTAGCATATATTGGTTCGTTTCGCTGCTAGAAATTTTAAGCGTCGGTTACACTTTTTGGGTGGTGCATGGAATAATCGGTTTGTTTACTTGCTACTTTCTTTGGTGTTTGACGTGTGAACAAATATTTTAGACGATTGAACATTTGCACGGTAATCTATAAAGCAAAGCAAGATGCAATATTTACGGTACATTTTATTGTTTGAAACCATACGTGTACCATACAATGTACGGTATATTAAAGCCCACGTATCAGTATTTCGAACAATTCATTTACAATAAATTGTATGGTTTTGTAAAAAAATATATATGGAGAAAAATATTTTTTTATATTGTTACGATACTTAACAACCCGTATAGTATATTGTAAAAATCTCATTTACAATTCACTGTATGGTGTCTAACATTACATCTTATTGTTTTTGTATTTTTTATTTTTACAGTGGTGTTTATTGTAACAATATGGTTCTAAATAGTACTGTTACAATACAACATTCGGTTTTTCTACTGTATTTTTTATTCGGGTGGCCATCGCGCAATGACGACGACGACGACGACGTATTAAAACGTGTCGAACCAGCGGGGTAAGACGGTAGTTGTGTATCAGTGGCCCAAATTTGAAAAAATCAGGATTTTTACACGGAGTTAGAATTAAATATTCTAGAAAAAGGTATTCTATATACAGTGACCCCTAGGCCGTCCCTTATTTTGCAAAAATTGGAAATGTTATAAGTTCGTTAGTGGAAAATGATCGTTTCTGCTTAGAAATGATCGTGTCAAAATTTGAAATCCGTATCTCAAGGCTAAGTGGTCCCTCAAGGGGTCTAAAGTTGTCAAAAATGGTATGGGACCAAAAAAACATGAAATTTTTTTTCGTCGAAAAAATACGCTCTTCTACTAAAACCGGTGATTTTAGGACCCTAAAGGGCCAAAAATATGCTTAGAATTGCGATATCTCTACTCGTTTTTGAGTTATTGAACAAAATAGGGTAGGTTTTCTTCAAAATCTAAAAAAAATGCTCAAAAATGCTGATTTTTCGATTGTTTTCTGTCAATATCTCGGAAACGAGTAGAGATATCGCAAATCAAAGCACATTTTTGGCCCCTTAGGGTCCTAAAATCACCGGTTTTAGTAGAATAGTGTATTTTTTTGACGAAAAAAATTTCAAGTTTTTTTGGTCCCATACCATTTTTGACAACTTTAGGCCCCTTGAGGGACCACTTAGCCTTGAGATACGGACTTCAAATTTTGACACGATCATTTCTAAGCAGAAACGATCATTTTCCACTAACGAACTTATAACATTTCCAATTTTTGCAAAATAAGGGACGGCCTAGTGACCCCACACCGATGAATCACCTTAATTTTTGTACACTATTTATGAATCACCATGTTGATCAAATGGAGTGATCCATAAACTGTGGTCATTTTTGCCGATTCATTAATTGAGGGGTCACTGTATAACGTTGAGCTGAGTTGAGTCGGATTCAACTAACCGAATGCAATGAAATTTGTGATTAATATAGAGCTATGAAAAACTTTTGGCTGAACTTAAAAATTCTTAAAACACGGAAGAAAATTATAACGATTAGATTATTTTTCTAATATGACACCAATTTTCCAAAACTTCAACATCGTTTCAAAATTCGAGATGGTAACTATAGTTCATTTAAATTCTTTCTAATTAAATTAAACAAACGGTTACAGTCACTGATACACAACTCGCAGTAAAAGTTTAAGAATGTTTGATAAACTTTTGAAAAAATTACAGCTAGTTGAACATTTTTTTAAAAGCGAAAATTTTGAATGTCCCGACTATTTCGACTATCCCTTGTATATTGCAACCTAAATGTTTGAGTGTTTCGTTTAAATAAAAATGGTTTTGTACATGTACACTGAAACCTCCATTTAAGTCGATGCATGGCTGATCGAATATAATTTTGACCATGCAGGCAATGACAAAACTAGGGTAGCGAACCACTTGGGCAGCGGCCGGTATTTTGGGCACTCTTCGCTATAACTTAGTAAATTCCAAATCAATCGACTTGAAATTTTGTACACGGCTAGATACTATAGGTCAGCGTTTCTCAAACTATGGGTCGCGGGCTGATTTTTGGTGGGTCGCGAAGGCTTGGGCAATATTATAATAAATGTCTTAATTATCTTAATTGTACTCCCTTGGAAAATCGACAGAGTTATTTTTAGAAGTGTGGTGTCTCTTTAATGCTATTCAAAATTTTGTATTATAAGTCTTAGTCTGGAGTACATTTAATATTGGCTCTATTGTCTGTGTTCTGAAATCGATTCTGAAACTATGAGTTTTCAATCAAATGTATTTTTTGTTGCTTGCAGTTTGCATTGTCAGTTAAATATTTACATACCAAGTTCAGCAGTTAAAATATAAAAAAAAGATTTATCAAAAACCAGCAAAAACTTACTAAACTTCGACAAGAAACCTGAACTTTACCGAATTCAAGTAAAGGTTAACTTCGGAAAAATTCTGATGAGTATCGATAATCCGAACTTTCGCAGAAATCAGAACAACTGAAAATGATTGCAATAAATATATAAATAAAATAAGTGTGTCTGACCATCCAGCAGAAATATAATTCTGAAAATTCAACTTGATGTCTCATTTTGTCATTTTGTAGTAGATTTTAAAGTTCTGCAGAAGTACAAAACTGCTATTACATCTTTAAAGAATCTGTATAAATATATTTTGTTTTGTTTATTTCTGCAATATGTGAGAGAAAACCAAAAACCTGTTTTGAAGTGCTGCTTGAAGTCAGACTTGATTGGAAACTTGGAAACTGTGGAAACGGAACTCTTTCAGTCAGATTATTATCAATACTTCACCGTATAACTCACAAACTATATAACTTTATTTCAATCTCGTCTCATGCGGCACGTCCGCTCGTGTCGTACACTACCACTCTTCTGCTCTCCTACCGCGATCCCATTTTCCGTCTCGTCCCTCATGTGCTACACTTGTACAAATGTTTGTTTGTAAATCAATAGATGCCACACTCCCCCCTTACTTATCGTTGCATTCTATCGCTGTGACGTAGTCTCGCAAGTAGCTGGGTTGCTTTTGTTCTCTCCTTTCGCGGGGTCTTGTTGCTTCGTTTGACGGCACCAACGATTCCGTAATGTCGCTTGAAAGCTCTTCAAATGACGTGTCATCTTCGTGTGGTTCTGCTCCTCTATTGACTTGCTTCAGGTGTGTTACATTTCTGTGGTATTTCTTTCCTGTTTCTAAAGATTTAAGCTCTGCATCCGTACCCAACCGCTTGACTATTTCGAACTGTTCATGGCCGAAATTGCTAGAAAGTTTGTTATCCTTTGCTATCCTCTTGGCCACCACAATGTCCCCTTCTTTCAAATCATTAGACTTCGCGCGTCGTCTCTTATCTTCTGATTCTGCCGTTGTCACCTTTTTCTCCCAATCACGATCTCGAATACTTTCTGTCAGCAGATCCGTTGACTCTTGTACGCTAGGCAATTTGTCCCTCAGTATTCGTCCAAACATCAATGCCGATGGTGCTACGCCTGTGACTGAATGAGGCGTTGAATTGTACATGAGTAAGAAGTTCCTCAAATCCCACTTCCAGTCAGATGAATTTAACTCTTCACTAATTCGGAGCCGCTTGAGGATTGTGTTATTCATCCTCTCAACCTCCCCATTAGCTTGCGGCCAGTAAGGTGTGGTTTTCTGCTGCACAATACCATATTCCCTGCAAAACTTCCTGAGGGATTCGCTGGTGAATTGCGGACCATTATCTGACCGCATCACTTCCGGGATGCCAAAACGACTAAATGTTTCGAAAAGGGCCTTGATCGTGAGGTCCGCTGTGATTTGTTTCATCACTATTACCTCAGCGAAACGGCTGAAGTAATCGACCATTACCAACAAGTTGTGACCACTTGGAAGCGGTCCCAGAAAGTCTATCGCCACATCTGACCATGCCCTTGTTGGCATCCTTGATCGCAGCATCGGTTCCGGGGGTCCTGTTGCTGACACTATCGTACAAGCGTTGCAATCCTTCACACATTTCTCAACTTGCTCATCGATTTTCGGCCACCAGACTTTTTGCCGTAGTCTTCTCTTCATGACACTCATTCCCGGATGTCCATCGTGAGCGCATTGAATTACTCTATGTTGTAGTTTCTCTGGAATTATTAGCCGATCTCCCCTCATGACGACATCCTCCATGACGTGTAATTCTGATTTGAATTGCTTGTATCCCTTAACTTTTTCATCCCAATTGTCTGTGGCCAGGGCATTGAAAAGTTCTTGGAGGACTGCGTCTTCACGAGAAGCCGCCATAACATCTGCCAATCTTACCGCTTCTGGGACCGAGTGCTCGAGCAATTGGTGTACATAAGCTTCGCCCGCTAAGTCAAATGCTTCCGGTGACCTTAGTGATAGCCGAGATAAAGTGTCAGCTAGATTACTAGAGCCGGGCTCATGTATAATCTCGTAATCGTATGACTGTAGGCGGAGCACCCACCGTTCAATACGAGGACAGGGTCGAGACCGCGGATTGAAAAGAAATTTTAATGCCTTGCAATCCGTAATGAGCTGGAACCGTCTTCCTAGCAGGTAAAGACTAAACTTTTCGACCCCCCAGACCAGTGCAAGCGCTTCGCGTTCCGTTTGAAAATATTTCTTTTCAAGTTCTGTCAAAGCTTTGCTTGCAAAAGCAATAATCCTTGTTTCCCCGGAGCAATTTTCTTGTAACAATACCGCCCCCAAGCCATCTGGACTGGCATCCGCTATCAGCTTAGTTGTATCTTCTTTGTTGAAAAACCCCAAGTATCCAATATCCGAAATAGCTTCTTTGATTTCTTTGAACGCTTCGCGATGCTTGTCTTCCCAACGAAACACCGCACCACCTCGAAGTAATTGCCTTAGTGGTTCGGTTTTGGTTGCCAAGTGCAGAATGAAACGACCAACATATGTTACTAGTCCTAAAAAGCTCCTTAGCTCGGACACATTTTTGGGCTCCCGGAAACACCTGATGGCTGCCATTCGATGTTCTGTTGGCCTTATCCCGTTTTTATTCAAAACGTGGCCAAGCACAACAACCTCTTCCACGTTGTAAACACACTTGTCGTGATTTAGGAGTATTCCGTACTCATCCAGACGTTCGCGTAGTGCCTGAAGTCTCTCATTGTGTTCTTTTTCCGTTGCCCCAAAAAGAACTACGTCATCTAGGTACACAATGATCCCCTCCAAACCTGCCAAAATGTTCTCCATGGTTTTCTGGAATATCTCCGGAGCACAGCTGATCCCAAACATGAGCCTCTTGAATCTAGTCATAAATGTAAAATAATAGAATATAGTAATGAAAAATTGATAATTATTGCTTTTATTTATTTCCTTCCAAGTCAAATTAAAACGATAAACTTCAAAATATCTTAGCGCTTAAGTCACCGAACTTATAGACTATACCAATCTAAACAGTATTTACCTGTAAAGTCCGTTCTTCGTCACGAATGTAGTTATTGGCCGTGATTGCTCAGAAATTTCAATCTGATGATAGGCATCTTTGATGTCTATCTTGGAAAAAACCACCGCTCCGCTGACAGATCCCAACAGCTCATCCACCAAAGGTAGTGGATGTGTTTCGCGCAACACTGCCTGGTTAGCTCGTCTCATATCAATACATAAGCGCACATCTCCTGACTCTTTTAGCACCGGGACCATTGGTGAGACCCATGGAGAGGGTCCTCTTACTTTTTCTATAATCCCCTGCGCCAGCAACAGTCTTAGTTTCTCCTCAACTTTGTCCTCAAGTGCATACGGGGCGCGGCGGTACGCCTGTTGCACAGGCTGAACAGACTGATCTATGGGAATTTCCACTACAACGCCCTTGAACTTGGGAAACTCTTTGGCTGGTTCGTTCGAAATGCTACCAATATCAAACCCAACCTTGTAACGGTTTGAATTTTGGGTTTGAACCGTAACCGCAATTTCCCTCAACTGGCTTCACTTAAGCGCCAAGCAAGTCGATGTTATCGCTCGCTTGTGAAGCAGCAAGATTATTTACCCGGCGAGACTCAGGGCGAGTCCATCAAAACTTGGAAATTACTCAAACGACCCGATCCAATTCAAACGCAATTACTAAGAAAATTAGCACAATCCCGACCCAATCATCAGAAAATTGAATTTAAAAACCCTACTTTCAACCAATCAGGCACTCTTGTCTTCATATCAAGGCAACTCAGAGTAACGTTAGTTCACTTGCGTGTATTTCTTGGTAGGAATTCCTACGCCTCCTAACTAGAGAATTCCAATTGGAAATCCTCTGCGCACGGCCGTGCTTATCTCGGTCCCTTGGTCAGCTGGTACAGAACATACATCCAAACTGACTCTGCTGTGGTTTATTTATAGATGTTTACACATAGAAAAGGAAAGATCTAACCTGTGTGGCTCTGGCTCGAGCTCAGGCTCCGGCGGCGGATGCGGCGGTGGTGGTAGTGTTGTGGATGACGATGGATCTGCTGCTGCCGAAGTTGATTGGTGTTGGTGCTGCGTGCATACGACGATGGTGACGGTGCCTTCACTGAATGCTGTCAGTGGTGTGGGTCTCAGCTGAACGATGCTAAGACCGACGCGTGTCGAGCAGTTAATGTTCTCCTCGGACCGCCAGCTTACTCGAGGCCAAACGAGTGTGGGAATGTGACCAGCAATTGGCGACTAGTGACGATTCCCGGGAGTCGTGGGGGTTCTCCCTGGCCCGTAGGTGCACTGATGTACCACTGGCCAGGACCGACGAGGGCAAGCCTACAAGCCGCCTGGCTTCGGGGTCCACCTCGAGAATCCGGAACGTTCGGAATCTCTGGCAACCTACAATCCGGTTCTAGACCCGGAGGAAGCACCTTCGCGTGAAGGACTGGTTCCTTCACGAAATAAAGACAAAAAGATATGCACATATGACCATTAGTCACACAATCACCAGTTTCAACGATTTCACATTTAGTTTGCACAACAAGGAGTACGTCTTACCTGAGCCTCGAGCAGCCACTACTAATTCTTGCTACTAACTTTAGGTTGTTTTAAGCAACTAAAATCTAACAAAGACACGTTCAAAATTAAAAACCACGTTGTCCTATTCACTCGATTTACATGAAACTTACAATGGAACTACTTGGTTCCGTGCACCTGGGCCTAGTAACTATTCCACTTGGTATTTACTATTTTTTTCCAATAACTGTAAGGATTAGGTTTTAGATTTGGATAATATTATAAAACATTTCACTAAACTGTTAAAACTCACATCAACGTGGTTGAACGCTTGTATCTAACACTTGGTACAAAATCTTCCACTATTGGGGACAACGTCCTCTTTGTATGCCGTTCAACTAGGAAAAGAGCTATTGATCGGTTTCTTTCTTTTTTGTAACTTCTTACAATTGTTTGAATAAAAGATTGATCCAATTTCTCTCATCGACTCATCAGTTGTAACGACGAGTTACTTGTAAAAATTGCGTGTGAATTGGGTTGTATGGTGATTCTCAATCCGACCACCAGAGGCGCGACCGACACTAAAGGGTATTTGAATCTTATTGCTTACTATGATACGATTCTAATCAGCTTATCAAGGCGAAAAGTTAACCAATCGACATAGGAAATCGGTTTCCTTTTGTAACCACGTTACACTACACCCATTCCAACCGAAAAAATATATTGACTTAGGAAATATATTTTTTTCTGCAGTTTTTGTTTAAATTCGTTATATTTGCTTTAAGGCTTTTACGATTATTTTGGATCTAAATAACAACTACATACAAATATGATCAATTCCAAAATGTCTCCCTTGTTACCTTGTGCAGCAAGAATCTTAACTCCATCCTGGTTCATTCCGATTATCTACCTGCATCTTCTTTATCTCTCGATACCGACAATTATACATAAAACAGATTTCTTCACGACATTTCATTTTAATTCTTTTACAGCTTATCTATTTTCATGCATTTGATTTTGGACTATTCACGGAACTCTTCTTTTTTCTTTATTCTTTCTATTTTTTTTTGCGGATCACTACCACTTCTTCCCATTTTTTTTTCATAACACTATTCTTCCGTAACACTATCTCTTGCCCTCTAGAGCACACTCAGATATCCATCCGAGGAAATTTCACTAACCAAACATACGAGCTTAAACTCCGTGGTCAAATTACAATTCGACCAAATCACGCGACGAACGCACCGAAACTGAAGCTAAGGCTTCGTTTTTCAGATAACAATCCGAAACAATAATCACCTTCTTGACTACCTATCATCTACATGACCGTTCATAAATTACTTCTATGCTTTTCCTATATATACACCCCCTAGTAGTGATCCGGTAATCTATCCACGACGGTACGTTTCTGGCAGTTTCATTTTACTACTACACTCACATCTCTCACTCACTCTCTGAACCAACCTATGCTGTCAGTTAGTTCTCCGTCGCGAATCAATATGGTTGGTCTTAGTCCGTCGCGAATGTCCCGAAATCATTTTTAACTTAGTGAAAAATAGTAATTTGGTGAATTTAAGATTAAATATAAGGTAATTGGTGAAGTGATTTGGCTATACTATGGAGTGGTTTCGAAAGGGTATAGTCAAACAACTGTATCAAAATGTTAAGCGAAGGGATTTTTTTTTGGTTCTGTTGATTTCTAGTGTATCGGGAAAAATGTGAAAATAACAAAAAAAATACCGGTGAAAAATAAGCATTGGCATGAAACGGAAGTGTGCTAAGCTAAACCTTATTTATCTAAATTGGAAATGGGAATTTAATCATGCCTTATTTAGTTACTATGTACAAGTTATATTCAAATCTACGACCAAATTCCAAGAATGTTTTATCAAAGTGTTTGTAACCGATCGAAAATCCTACCTAGATGAAACAGTGTGAATGTTTATGTACAACGTATTTACATGTGTATATGGCCTGTTATGACCTTCATTGGAGTAAATATCTCCTGATCTCGACAACGGAGCACACAGTGGCTGAGACCTCAACGTTGGAGTTATGTACCTCACGGAGTGTTTATTTTCTAGTTGTTTATGTGCACAGTGCACTGTCATAGCTGGATCATGTCCAGAGTTATCCCTGGCCTATATCTCGAAAGTGTTTATGTGTGAGTTTCCTGTCGAAAAAGTTACTACTTGTGGTTTCGATGATCTCGGCGAGATATGATGGTGTGCCACAAATAGTGTTTATTGCAGTTTTTTGGTTATAGTGCACCAGGCTACCTGCGAGCCTGCGGGATCTACGGATTGATCGTATATAGTTATGTGCAGTCTCGACAACGGAGGAAACTAAAGGAAGACATCTCGACGTTGGAGCTTGGTTGTTGACCTTGAACAGTGTTTTGTTGTTATATTGTTAATGCGCACTCCCATACCCAGTGCGCCGACATAGCTTGAAATATGGTGTTTTATTTACGTTGCAGATCTGCTGAACGGAATACTCCCAGCCGGTTTCCAGTTAAATCTTCTAGTTCGTAGCAGTTTGTTCCACGCTTTGCGACTACTTTAGCGGGTGAGTACGTGTCAGCCAACTTTGCATTGAAATTTTTTGCTTTATTGGACAAAAAAAAATTTTTCTTGAGCACGATTTCTCCGACTTTAAAATCTGAATTGGGGGCTCGTGACCGTAGGTTATAATACCTACTGTATTTATCATACGCCTTCTTCAAATTTGTTCTCACTTGCTCATAAACAAGTTTCATTTCGTCGTTTAAGGCTTTTGTATCGTAGTCCAGTTCTTCAGAAGCCTCTCTTATCCTAGCATATTCATCTCCTGCTCCAACATAGTTTCTACCGTGGTTTATAAAATACGGGGTAAACTCCGTAGATTCATGCACGGCGGTTCTTATAGCCATTCCAATTTCTTGTAGATTACTATCCCATAGTTTTTGATCTCCCCCTTTTAGATGGGAACGAATTGCTGCTACTATGACCCGATTAACTCGCTCTGTAGGGTTGTTCGCTGGGTGGTAGTTTGCATTTTTCCAGTGGCTTATCTTGTATTTTGATAGCAATGCCTCAAACAACAAGGATTTGAATTGAGGTCCATTGTCGGAGATAAGAATTTCTGGCACACCAAAGAGAAGAAAAACCATGGATTCAAGGAATTTAACCAACGTTGCAGTTTTGGCTTCTTTCATGGGCTGAATTAGCACAAACTTTGAAAAATGGTCAGTTACTACCAGTAGCATTGTGTTCCCAGACTTCGACCTGGGGAATGGACCAACAAAATCCACAGAGACTATTTGCCAGGGCATGTCAGCAATCTTGGGGCGTCCCATCGGAGGAACTCTGGCACTATTCGGAAATTTGGAGGTTTTGCATGTGTCACAGCCACGACAATAACGTTTTACCTCAATGCTCATACCAGGCCAGTAGTATTTTTCCTGGATTTTCCGCAAAGTTTTGTAAAACCCGAAATGTGCTATATTGTGCTCTGCTTCAAGAATTTTGATCCTATCTGCTTTTGGTGGGACCAGCTTCCACTCGTATCTGGGGTCTTCCGATTTGCCTGCTGGGACATATTTGTAGATTTTACCATTCATGATCTTAAAATCTTTGTATTTTTCTGCTTTGGTCTCAATATTCATTTTTAAGCGTTGAAGATCTAGATCTGCGGAAAGTACGTCAACTTCAACTGCCCTAGATAATGCATCAGCAATAACGTTAAGTTTTCCCTTCCGGTATTCTAGAATAATGTCGTGTTGTTGAAGCTTGAGCGCCCATCTGGCCAGACGAGCGGAGTTACCTTCGACGCTGATCTGGTTGAGCCACTTCAGAGATTGGGCATCGGTAATTACACGAAACTGCGTGCCTTCCACAAAGTGACGGAATTTCTCAATCGCAAGGATCACAGCAAGACATTCCCGTTCGGTTGCTGAATATTTCATCTGGGTGGCGGAAAACTTGCGTGAGAAAAACGCTATGGGTCGGCGTACACCTTCCTGGTACTGCACCAAGACGGCTCCAGCAGCAACTGCTGATGCATCAGACTCAATGACGAACTGCTTACTAAAATCCGGGTTGGCTAGGACGGGTGGAGAGGTAAGTATCCCTTTTATGTTGTTTAGTGCATGTTCTGCTTCTTCACTCCAAATCAATTTACTTTTATTCTTCTTGAGCAGATTGGTAATGGGAGCTAATATCGTTGAATAATTTGGAATGAATTGTTTATAAAATCCAATCATTCCTAATAATCTTCTAACTTCCTTCAACGTTTTGGGTGAAGGGTACTTAAGAATCGGGTCCAACTTCCCGCTGTCGATAGATAGTCCGTCTTCAGATAGGATATATCCCAAATACGATATCCTTTTCTGGCAGAACTTAGATTTCTCCACGCTTATCGACAGGTTAGCTGCTCTTAATCGATCGGCAATCGTTCTCAGTAGTCGGAAATGTTCCTCTAGCGTTTTAGAAGCAACCACGATATCATCTAGATATACAAAGACCTGGGGTTCGAGGTCGAACCCTAAAACACGGTTCATGAGCTTGGTTTGGGTAACTGGTGCTCCTGTCAGTCCAAATGGCATCACTTTGAAGCGGTATAGAGACTTACCGGAACGGAACGAGGTATAATCCCGACTTTCTATTGCTAACGGTATTTGCCAGTACGCTTTGGATAAATCGATTATCGAAAAGTACTTGGCCTTTTCGATTCGACCCAAAATAACTTGCATGTCAGGAAACGGATAGGCTTCTTTTTTGGTAACCTCGTTTATCCTTCGACAATCGAGACAAAGTCGCCACTCGCCCGAAGATTTCTTCACCGGTAGGAGCGGATTACACCAGTCGGATGTAGATTCTTCTATAACGTCCAGTTCCTTCATTCGTTCAATTTCTTTTTCCATCTCTTTCTCGATAGCGGGTGACCAGCGGTATCTAGGAGGCTTTTTAGGTTTCTCTCCTTCCAGTATCTCAATTTTGTGCTGCAAAACGGACGTTCTACCTAGCTTTCCGTCTCCTTTCAGATGGTTGACGATCTTGAGAAGTTCAGCTCGCTCGCTTCTCGTCAGCTCATGTTCGGTGATGATTTTTCCCACGTCTGGATTGTCCGGAGATTCCACTGATGGCAAATCTAAGCTGATGTCCTCTTCAGGGTTTGCGGTTTTGATTACTTCCGTTGTACGTTCCAAAACAAAATTAATTTCGACGCCTTCTTCTGAAAAATATCGATCGACGCAGTTTAAGTCTACAGATTCGGTTCCAACACAATTCGTTTCTAACCGCGTGAGTATCCCATTACTCTCTAACGCGGGAGTTATTCGAAAGGTTTTCCAAAAGTCGTTGCCCAAAATTAGCCTTTTCGCTAAATTTGGAACGAACAATGTAGGGACTACCTTTGTTGTTCCCCTAAACGTATAAGGAATGTGAATCAAACTAACGCAATCATGTGGAGTTCCGTCGGCCGTCCGAATTTGAATATTGGTGGCTGTTTTTGGGAAATTGTGCTTATCCAGAACCTTTTGGTCACTCAGGATGCTCGCTGCAGCTCCTGAATCTAGAAGTCCTTTTACTTCAGTCCCGAGAATCTCTACGGTTATGTATGGGCATCGGTTTTCCTTTACATTGATCGTCATAATTGGTGGGAACTTTTCGTAGATTAATGAACAGGGAGTCGATTCTACGGTTGTAGAGGGGTTACTCCCTAATTTCCCCCCGACATCTCGTTTTTTGACTCCGGTTGAGAGTGTCGATGGTTTCCAGGACAATTCATCACGACCACTTCAGGTTGTCCACAAATATGGCAGAATAATCTCTTATTTTTGGAACAGTCTCTCCAATAATGTCCAAATTGGCGGCAGTTCCAACAGAGAATTGATGATGGTTGTCCGTTGATTGGTTCCATGGAGATCTCCTTCTTCCCTTCTCCGGTGGGTAGGTTAGCTGTTGGCTGTGGGTTTCTCTGCCTTCCTCTCGTAATGGCGTTGATTTCAGGATCTTCCAGCTCTTGTTCATCCTCGTTTTCGTGGTCATCTATACAGTGTACATTATACGGTCTGCTTCGTTGTGCATATGAGCGGTATACTGATTTATCCAACTCATAACACAAACTACTCAGTGTTTCAATGTCCATGGTTTCAGTATCGATGAACGCCAAATGGGGTCGGTACCAGTCGCGCATGTTATCCAGCAAAATACTACGTTTAGCTCTCTCCGACATCGGTCTTGATAACTGCTGACATAGACGTTCAATTTCACCCATAAACGTGACAAAAGTCTCGTTCGGCATTTGCTTACGATCGCGTATCTCTCTTTCAATAACTTTGTCCTTGTTTGGTACCTCGAAGCGTAAACGAAGGTAGTATTTTAGAGTTTGCCAATTCGTAAACTTGTTACTAAACGTGTAGTACCATATTTCAGCTGGAGATTCAGGTCGGAATAAGAAATTTGCCTTACTAAGAAGTTCTTGTTCCGATACCTGGTTATTTCTCGCCAAAACATCCACTCTTTTTAAAAATTCCTCTACCGACATTCCCTTTGGGTCGCCACTGAATCGTATTGGCCACTTGTTTATGGGAATTTTGTTTTGATTCTGAAAATACCGGTTTTCGCTGTTCATCATGACCGGAGGCCGCTCCTGATATCTGTCCTCAACCTGTGGGAACTCTGGTGCCGATGTTGGACGTTGTTCCATTCTACCGTTGATCTGAATGGGCGTTGACGTCCGGTTGTCAACTCGGCTGTATCCGGTTCCGGTAGCTGCCATCGGCCTATTTCGTCCAGCTCCTAAATTCTGGTTCGTCGTTTGTCCCAAATTGTTCCTATTTTCAACTTGATACATATCATGAGCCTGGGTCACATTCTCGAATCTTGGGTTTTCGTCTCGATTCTGCACGGATCTTTGGTGCCTCGGTTGCCCCCCATCTGCAATCCGTCCCATCATACTCTCTAATAACGGACCTAGGACCTCTTCTACCATACGACTTACCTCGACTCTCAAGCTATCTCCAAGTGTTGAGTTCAGGAGACTCTGATCCACTGCTACCGATCTGGGGGGCGCTGGATTCGACGCTGGAGGGAGCGGTGGCGGCGTTTGCGGAGGGGGTACAAAAGACGAGGATCGGTTGGCGGACGGAGGTGGCAACGTAGTCGTGAGCGAAGGGAGTAAAGTCGAAGTCGGCGGCCGAGTCTGAGTTCCATCCGCGTGGAACACCTGGTTGAATGATTCGCTGGAGTTCGTTGACTGATTCAGGAAAGGGTTATTTGTTCGGTTTGATTTTTGCGTAGACTCCGGCAGGAATCCAACTCTTGGACGTCGTGATCCACCAGTGGGATCTCTTGAAACTGTCGTGCCATTTTCCCTCACAGTGGTGGACGAGGCTATTCCAATTTCCGAGGATGTCTGTTCGTTCAACGGAGGAGGGAATTCCCATGCTGGGTTCCTTGAAATTGCTCCAGTACTTCTCTGCTGAGTGGTGTGATTATTAGCGGATGTCATATTCCTAACGGGAACTCGATCGTCGGGTTGACCAAAAGTTTCAAACAGGAATTCAACTTCTTCCAATAATTCTTCTTTCAATTTCACTTGTCTCTCATTAACAGCATTTAGTCGAATCACTCGAAGACGAATGTGGCGAAGTCGAGAAATAAACTTCTGTTTCCCCCCATGGGCTTCTAATTCTCTCCTAACCATGATCAGTTTGACCTGGATGACAGAGAGTTCATCTTCTATGGTCTTCTGTGTTCCTATCACCTTTGGGCTTCGGAGTTCTTCTAACTGTACTCGTCTCAGTTCATGCCTTTGCTCCTCCATAGGAGCATGCGACATATTTATGTTACGCAGTTCTAACTCATACTGTACTTCATCTGGTAGTAGATCGTTCGGGTTGATATACGACCCATGGCCGATTGGGCTAGCCGCGTAAGCCATAATATAGAAATTCAATAGCTTTCAATTCAATATAATTCAGGGAAAATAAAAAAAAAATGTAATAAAGAAAACAAAAAACTCAAAGACCTTAACTGCTAACAAACTCAACTCCAATTCACCAATAATCAATTCACTAAATTATATTCTATATTTTAGGTACGACCGTGACCGGATAAATCAACGAAACGGACGAAGGGTCTTCCTAATGACGAATCTTAAACGTATCCCAATTCAACTATTCACGTGAGTACTAAATCCAAGAGTTCCTAGAATAACCTAAATCAAATGTATATATAGTTTTTTCTTTCCGAAATCAATTCACTCTATCAAACAATTCAAATATCCTAAAATTTGTTCGCGCGCCCTATTTTCTTAAAAGGCCCCACGTTGGGCGCCAAAATGAAACGGTTTGAATTTTGGGTTTGAACCGTAACCGCAATTTCCCTCAACTGGCTTCACTTAAGCGCCAAGCAAGTCGATGTTATCGCTCGCTTGTGAAGCAGCAAGATTATTTACCCGGCGAGACTCAGGGCGAGTCCATCAAAACTTGGAAATTACTCAAACGACCCGATCCAATTCAAACGCAATTACTAAGAAAATTAGCACAATCCCGACCCAATCATCAGAAAATTGAATTTAAAAACCCTACTTTCAACCAATCAGGCACTCTTGTCTTCATATCAAGGCAACTCAGAGTAACGTTAGTTCACTTGCGTGTATTTCTTGGTAGGAATTCCTACGCCTCCTAACTAGAGAATTCCAATTGGAAATCCTCTGCGCACGGCCGTGCTTATCTCGGTCCCTTGGTCAGCTGGTACAGAACATACATCCAAACTGACTCTGCTGTGGTTTATTTATAGATGTTTACACATAGAAAAGGAAAGATCTAACCTGTGTGGCTCTGGCTCGAGCTCAGGCTCCGGCGGCGGATGCGGCGGTGGTGGTAGTGTTGTGGATGACGATGGATCTGCTGCTGCCGAAGTTGATTGGTGTTGGTGCTGCGTGCATACGACGATGGTGACGGTGCCTTCACTGAATGCTGTCAGTGGTGTGGGTCTCAGCTGAACGATGCTAAGACCGACGCGTGTCGAGCAGTTAATGTTCTCCTCGGACCGCCAGCTTACTCGAGGCCAAACGAGTGTGGGAATGTGACCAGCAATTGGCGACTAGTGACGATTCCCGGGAGTCGTGGGGGTTCTCCCTGGCCCGTAGGTGCACTGATGTACCACTGGCCAGGACCGACGAGGGCAAGCCTACAAGCCGCCTGGCTTCGGGGTCCACCTCGAGAATCCGGAACGTTCGGAATCTCTGGCAACCTACAATCCGGTTCTAGACCCGGAGGAAGCACCTTCGCGTGAAGGACTGGTTCCTTCACGAAATAAAGACAAAAAGATATGCACATATGACCATTAGTCACACAATCACCAGTTTCAACGATTTCACATTTAGTTTGCACAACAAGGAGTACGTCTTACCTGAGCCTCGAGCAGCCACTACTAATTCTTGCTACTAACTTTAGGTTGTTTTAAGCAACTAAAATCTAACAAAGACACGTTCAAAATTAAAAACCACGTTGTCCTATTCACTCGATTTACATGAAACTTACAATGGAACTACTTGGTTCCGTGCACCTGGGCCTAGTAACTATTCCACTTGGTATTTACTATTTTTTTCCAATAACTGTAAGGATTAGGTTTTAGATTTGGATAATATTATAAAACATTTCACTAAACTGTTAAAACTCACATCAACGTGGTTGAACGCTTGTATCTAACACTTGGTACAAAATCTTCCACTATTGGGGACAACGTCCTCTTTGTATGCCGTTCAACTAGGAAAAGAGCTATTGATCGGTTTCTTTCTTTTTTGTAACTTCTTACAATTGTTTGAATAAAAGATTGATCCAATTTCTCTCATCGACTCATCAGTTGTAACGACGAGTTACTTGTAAAAATTGCGTGTGAATTGGGTTGTATGGTGATTCTCAATCCGACCACCAGAGGCGCGACCGACACTAAAGGGTATTTGAATCTTATTGCTTACTATGATACGATTCTAATCAGCTTATCAAGGCGAAAAGTTAACCAATCGACATAGGAAATCGGTTTCCTTTTGTAACCACGTTACAACCTTAAGAACCTGTAGACGCTTTGCCGTATCGTCCCCAAGCAGACATTGCTGGCCCTTTTCAGCTACGTAGAATTTTGCCACCGTTTGCTTACCTCCACCTTCGATGGTAGACATGAAACTCCCCAGGATCTTCATTGGTGATTCCGACGCATAACAGGTGAAGTGTTTGTCAATTTGAGTAGTCATGTCCCATACCTTGATGCCTGCCTCTTTCATCTCCTTCCAAGTCTCCTTATCCACGATGTTGGCAGCAGCTCCTGAATCGATTGTCATTGGAATTTCAACGCCACCAACCGCGAACCTGAAGGTATTGTTGCCCATCGCATAAAAAATGAATTCGTCCTTCTTGTCTTCCTGACTATGTCCTTCAATCAACCTTACACGTTTGGCTGGAACTCCAGGTACTGGTCCGGAATTCGGGCGTTTCTGACACTGTCTGGCAAAATGTCCGATATTCCTGCATCTCATACATGCTGCTTGCCTGGCCGGACAGATCTCCGCTCCTTTTACATGCCCTCGTCGTCCACAGGCAAAGCAGACGGGATCAGAACGGAATCCGCTCCGCTGAAAAGGAGCACTGCTGTTCATCTTCGTGGCCTCCCCAACTCTATTCTGCGTCGTCTGACCCCAACGATTAGCCACCTGGCTTCTTCTCGGCTGTACTTTACCAGATCCCCAGCTGTTTACTTTCTGAACTTCGCTTCTCCCTCCGAACTCTCTTAGCTTCTTCTCGCTTTCCTCAAGACTTGTGCCCAATGCTTCGACCTCCTCCAAAGTCATATCTCGCTTCAACATTTTCTGTTTCAACTTACTGGACGCACACCTCTCAACGATTTGGTCCAGAATCATCTCATCCGGACTATCGTATTCACAGCGTTTGACTTGAGCTCGAAGTCTCAACAAGAAATCCGAGAAACGCTCTGATGGATTCTGCGATATCTGTCTGAATTGGTGGCGTTCGTAAGTCCGCCGGCGAAATGGTTCGAAATGAGCATCGAGTTTAGCTATGGCAACTTCGTAATACGGTGGGTCTTTCACCACGTGGGGTACATTTGCCGTATCTGGTAAATTATCGTAAATGTCCCTCAAATCGGAGCCGCCCAAATAAAGCAACTTCGATCTTTTATCGTACTGAGATTCGATCTTTTCCGATTCGAAATAAGACTCCAAGTCTCTTTTCCATCTCGACCAAGCCAAAGGAAGTTGTGACGATTCGATAGAAGACTGGAACGGTTTAATTCGGCTATCGTTGCCAGCCCTGTTCCAAAACAAATTAAAATAAATAAAATGTGAATGACTTATGCTGAAATACTTTTAAATAATCGAAACAACAAATGCTTGCAACATTCACATTATTCATGACAGATAATTTCTGATGTTGTTGAATGTTATGTAGAGTTTGATTAATTTAAAACAAGTAATTGAAAGGTAATTTTGTGATTTATGTTTTTCTTTAATCAGTCACGTCATTCCTTATTAACTAAATAAGCTGGTTAAGTAAAACATTATTTTATAGCAGCGAATCCGCTTATCCATGACGATCCCGTCAGCTTTTGACTTAAATATTCTTTTTGGGCGAACCCGCCAACTATCGATTGCTTTGATTCTTCTATCTTATCCTTGACGAACCCGCCAACTTTAAGGTCTTAGCAATTCCGCTATCGGTGAACCCATAAACTTTTTATATCTGAGCGAACCCGCTATCTATTTCTCGGCGAATCCGCCAACCTTTTATGTCTGAGCGATCCCGCTGACTATTCTCGGTAAACTCGCCAACAACGATTTAATTGATAGTGATACCGCAATCTTTCCTATGGCGAACCCGCCAGCACTTATTTTCATCTTTCCTAATTCGAAGGAACTATTTCACTTTCCAAGTATTTCTGGCAATCAATTTCATAATAAGCGAACCCGCTTTCCTACGACTAATTCATCTTATATCACGTCCGTAATTTTGAGAACCCGCATAATCATGACAATGGTGACAAAATGCTTCAGGTATACAGTCACTTCTTTCAGCCACCACTCAAATCACAACGATCACAAATTTGGCCCAAATAAAAGAAAAATCTTGAAATGCATATTCAACTTTATTTCAGTGCACCAATGTACTTTTTGTTAACCTACCTTGCGCCGCCGATGCTCACTCGTGTACCCACTGCCTTTCGAGCCGTCACCAGCTACCACCGCTCGTACCGCTGCTTCTGTATACACTTGCTTGGATACAACCATCGTCACACTTGCAGCCAAGAAATCCCCATCTCAAACCGCTAATTGTAAACGCGGCAAAAAAAATACGGCTTCGTTCCCGTTATCACCCAGGCAAAACTATCGTTATCACCTCAACTTTTAACTTCCAATTCGTCACTTCTCACCTTTCGAAAACACAAAAAAAACTGCAATACACCACCACACTCGAACACCCGTGGAGACCGACCCGGAACCGAAACGCAACAAAGCAATCTTCTCCTCTCTCACACTCCCGATCGGGGCACAGTTCCCTATGCACAGCCCGCCATGTTTTTTTTCCATTCGACGCCGATGCAAATTGCGAATGATGCCAGCCATTTGGTTTCGAACGAAATATAAGATTTTGGATACATTTTGCTACTTACATTTTTATCCTCGTTGCCAATGTGGAAACGGAACTCTTTCAGTCAGATTATTATCAATACTTCACCGTATAACTCACAAACTATATAACTTTATTTCAATCTCGTCTCATGCGGCACGTCCGCTCGTGTCGTACACTACCACTCTTCTGCTCTCCTACCGCGATCCCATTTTCCGTCTCGTCCCTCATGTGCTACACTTGTACAAATGTTTGTTTGTAAATCAATAGATGCCACAGAAACTTATCTCACATTCTTTAGACTAAGAGTTTACCGAAACTGGACACTTGGGTACCTTAATCTTACTTTGACTTTTTCAAAAAAAAAAAAAACAGAAAGAGTATAATAGTAAATTGATCCAAAGCCTATGGAAATGATAAAATGTATTTATTAAAGTCAGTCCAAATTTACAAAAATGACGTATTTTATGAAAATACGCTCTGGTGGGTCGCCAAATTCTTTAAAAACCAAAAGTGGGTCGCAAGCTGAAAAAGTTTGAGAACCCCTGCTATACTGTAAGGAGACGCTTTCAGCCCTTACCCGCTGTTACCCGGCAGGGCGGCCTAAAGCAGGGTACCTCCACTTAAAATTCAGATTTCGGATGAAATTAAATAATCAAATATACACACCAAAATTTGATTTTCTCATCCAGCAAAACGAATTGCTGGATAAGCATCAGCAAATTACATTTTGCTGAAAGATTGGTACTGCTAGCTGAACAGTCAGCAAACATTGAAATAGCTGGCTAACCAGCAAAACACTTGTCAAAAACTTACAATTTTCTATAGAAAGTGTTCCTCGCCTCCTCATTCCGACTTTCAAACTGACTTTAGAACTAGCAGAAATCATGAAAACTCCGACAAAAAAGTCATCGGCAGCATAGAAAATTAAGCGCCATGTTTTTATGTTTGTTTCCTGCATTTGTACACTGCTGACCTAATAAATTTCAGCTAATTAGAAAACATTTAAATTATTGTTTTTGAAAAAAAAAACAAACAAAAAATGCAGCCGGAATCGAGCGCGGACAAAATTGCTGGTTGACCAGCAAAATATGCTGTCAGAACGCATTGCTGAACATCCAGTAAAAATATATTGCTGGATAGATTGCTGTATCTACAGCATGTCAAAAACCAGCAAAATTTTGCTGGTTTCCAGCGAATTAAAAATAGTGTGTAAATAATTCAATTTGGTAACAAACTTTTAATTAACTGTCTGACCTGCGTTTTGCCCCACTATCCCCTATGTGGCACTTCTCGATGGTCGACTTGTTGGGGCCCTTGCTGCAGTGGTGGTGGTGGTCGCTGTTGGCTTTTGCGCTCCCGCACGGACTATGCGGAGCTTCTTCTTCTTTCTTTCTTCTTCTCTTCACTTTTTCTTCTTTGGGCACTTTCAGGACTACCGAAGTAGTCGTCTTTGGCGATTAGCTAGGGGGAAGAGCGGGCTCCTTTGTCGGATCCCCCCTAGCGACGGTGGCGATAATACGCCGGGCAAGTCACTCGCCGTGACTAGCCCTGGTAGTCTCCTCAGAATACTACCACAGGTGGTGAGCCCCTTTACACCTACCTGTCTTCGTCTTCCTTGACTGTTAGCTACACGGGCGAGACAAGGCTCAATTGGCTGAGCCCGTGTAGCGAAGACGGTGGGTGCTTGTCGACACTTTGCTAAACCGCCGGGAAGCGAAACACTCCTTTATAATTAGCTTCCCGTGATGGCGGCGGTCGTCACCCTTGTAGCACTATCACTGCACTACACTTGGTTACCGAATCACGGGCCGGCAAAAGCTTCGGGGAACAATTATTGTTTATTGATTCACTCCCGACGATGCTGGGGACAACCATCCAGCAGACGCGCGTCGCGGTGGCACAAATTCACAGTTGGAACGGCACTTTTCGGACAAAACCGCGGACGAATAAAGAACGCGTCTATCGCTTACCGTGACTCGTAACTTTCTTTTCTTTTGCAAAAACAAAACAACACCACACACCACACTCGATTGTTTCTGCTGCTGCTGCTGCTTTTTGTGTGCCATGTGGTGGGGGAGCTTGGGGGTCAAATGCCTCACCGATACAATAAATAAAGATTTTATTTCCCTATTTTAACTAAACTAATTTCAAACAAAAAAATCATAAAAAACAAACAAATTAAAATATTGCAAAACACAGTGGTGTTCACAAATTTGGCACAAAATTGTAACCGCGGGTTACAATCTCGCCCACACCGAGGAGAAAAAAATTGGTAGCAATTTTTTTTTTTCAGCTATCCCTAGCACCTAACACCGATAACAATGATAACATATAACGAATTAAAAAGAAATAAATTAACATGAAAATATGAATAAAATAAATAAAAAAATGTAAATAAAAAATCTGCCTAACCTAACCAAACAAAGACACTTTCCACAGATTAAAATGTAACAATCAGGGAACGACCGAACAAAAACAAAAAGCTAAATCGGTACATCGTCTCGTGGTTGTTCTGCAGACAAGGACTGGGACCCGTCGCTATTAACGGCACCAGACCACCCTCGGACACATCCGGTTCTCAATGGGAGAGCTAAGAATCTTCAACTCCCCCAGACCAACTCGGGATAACACTCAAAACAACCTGACTTCCTAAAATCCTGCTAGCCTCCGGTCGGAAGTAGCGTAGCAGAGGAACGGTTGTCATGGTCTTGTTTTGTTTTGTTTTGTTATTTTTTTCTTTTGACGTCCACTATTCCCGTCCCGACGGTATTTATACTTTCTCAACATATGGGGTTCTAATTCCATCCACATTCATCCAAAGTGTATCACTCATTCATCCCAATCACTGGCCTACGCGTACACACAATCATACAAGACATTTGAATGAACACCCCGCCATTTCACACACTTTCACTCATTCTCATTCACTCTCATTATTTCACTCAAACAATATAACTCATACAGCACACAAAATACCAAAACAAACGGGCAATGGACGCAAGGTATTGTCTTTAACGCTACAAGTAATTCCTTTCGCAAGGATACTTGAGCAAGACACCGAACGTGAATGCAGATCAATTACGAGCTGATTCCGTTTGGAATCAGTCGAATTTCCCTGATTCTGGCAGATAAAATAACGAAGATACAACAAATTAAAAAAGGTTAAAATGGTGTTGTCATCTATGCGCGGGAAATCAACATGAAGATAACTTTCAGTGTACAGGTGCGCATACATAGATGACCTCCCGAATGGATCGACGATCGCGGTTTGAGTCCTTCTGTCAGGGAAGGAAGATTAAGTTGGGGTGTATTGATGGTATAATGAGGTGAGAACCCCTAGAGGTTCACAACCTCGAAGAGTTGTCAGGTGCCGAGAGATTTAGGTGTCGGCTCCTGAGGAAAGAAGATGATTGCCAGCGCGAAGTGATGCGTGATGCTCCCGGATCCATCGATCTTCGGAAGCTCCCAAGTGAGCAACCTGGTGAAGTCGATATGGTAGATCCGAGGAGCTCCTGGAAAGTTTTATATTCACGCTGGCTTGGGAAAATTTGCTGTCTCCCTCCAACGGCTCAATCAGGCTGTGGGCGACACCATCCTTTTTCAGGTGAGTATTGTGATTAAAGATGGTGTACTAACCAGTGTGTCCTAGTGGTGACAACCGTAGTTGTCAAGCCTGGGTTTGACAGTCTTGGGCTGCCGCTAAGATTCAGGAATCGGACACTCACTCTGGTGTTCCACTAGATTTTCTCACAATTCTCACGCTGAATATGATGTTTACTTGCAGGTCATCGTTGAGCAATATGCAAGCAACAGATGCCTGGATCAAAATAATTGGAAAGTTTATAAATTTGAAGTGAAATTTAATATTCACTCTCACTGTACCAATTTGAGAACATTTGTTATGAAAAATTTAATGGAAACAACACTTGAAGAATTGGCACAGATAAGAGCTACGGGAAGTTTTCGTTGAAGATTTACAGAGGGATTAGATTCCCAACAGGTTTAATTGGATCTAATCCCATTTTGCAAACAATAAGGGCAGCGAGAAGCTTCAAATCCCTTAAATCCACACAGTACGCAGAAAACACGCTTGGGCTTTGAACACTTTTCGTGTTCATGCCCCTGAATTCCGCAGTTGTAGCACACTCCCAAATGTGGCGGACGGTGTTTGTCCACCAGGGAGCTCAAACATATTATGCCTTCTTGTCGCGACTGTGGAGATTTAGGGATTGGGCTAGTCTTCTCTCGGAGATTTCTTTCGGGTCGACATCCCGTTTCTTTGAAACGAAGAGGTGGATGTCTATTTCGTTTTGGTGACGATGGAGGGCTATTCTTGTTATAGAATACCCTTGGTTTGTACCCATTTCCATTGTCACGAGGTTGTTGTTGCTGCTGGCTTTGTCTGTAACCATCATATGCAGGCTTACTTGAAATAGTAGATACTTCCTTGGGAACTCCGAATACTTTTTGGTAAATGGAGGTTTTGGAAGCATCTATGGTCTTTCCGATGAGCATCAACTCGGACAATGTGTTCACCGGCTTGAAGACGAGAACCTGCTTGTAATCAGGTCTCAGGTTTCGCTTGAGGATGTCCAACTTCTCGTGGGGACTTAGCGGCGCAGGCATAGCACGGAAGATTTTCTCCATCTCAAGATAGAAATCTTGAAAGGTTTCATTCCTCTGCTGTCGCCGCTGAGACGCTTTCATCCTCAGCGCAGCATCAAGTTCCGGGTGCACGAAGTTCGCCTTCAACTCGCACACCAGGTGGTTCCAGTTGTGGAACCGCTTCTGGGAACGCATCGCTTGAAACCAAGCCAACGCGTTACCGGTGAACAAATGCATTGCCGAGCTAAACAGTTCTGCCTCGGACATTTGTTCTGACTCAGCGTAATGGTGGACACATTCCAAAAATTCGTTGAGTCCCATTCCTTCGTCAGTCCCAGCATACTTCCTGATTTTCCAATCGGACACCCGTTGGGGCCGACGCTGGTAACCGGTGATCTCTACCGATGCTAAGCTTCTCGGCTGATGCGGAAGCGCGAAATTCGGAAGAGTAGGCTGATAAAAGTTCTGGGAATTGAACGAAGGTCTGAGATTCTCGAAACTTTTGGAATTGTCCGCATTACGGGAGTCAAAACGTCTTTGAAATGGTTGATTGGGTAGTCCAAAGTTCTTGCTAGAAGTTTGCTTCTGCAGGTTCTCCGGAGTACCCAAACCTTCTAACGCTTGCTGATCAAAATCAGGCAAATCCGGTAAATCGGGACTTTGTTGCAATCGAAGATCTTGCGTATCTACCGGCAAACTCGGGGAGTTTACGTTAGGAATAATTTTGCTGACGATGTCCTGTAACTCAGAAATCTTCTCGCGAAGTGTTTGCACTTCGCGGTTGGTTTTCTGTAGTCCGGATGCAATCGTTCCAATGGACGCAAGGCCGCTACCTAGTTTTCTGACTACATCTTTGAGTGAATCAACTCTAGATGCAGTCCTAGTTTCGCTTTGATTGATCTGCTCTTGCGTCCTTTTAATCTCTGCCCTTATGTCAAGTAAGACATCGCGAATTTCTTCGCCCACCGCCTGATTGGAGGATGCTTCCACGATCGGAAGTTGGTTTCCTTTCGGTGAAACATCCTTTCCCGCGGCAATTTGAGCCAACAAATCCTCCACATCATCTTCTATGTCTTCCTCGGTTGGCGTGAGGGGAGGCACTAAACTATTCGCGAAGTGGTAGTTATGGAGGGCTACCACATCGCTCAACAAATCTGCAAAGGCCTTATTGGCCTCCCCCACGACATAATTTTTAACGATTTGGAGCCGAGCACCCAGATGGAGCAGTCTGCTCCGGTAAACCTCCTTATTCGGACACCTGTACCCCAAATCCTCCTTCATGGACTCAAATTTGCTACGACAAAGCTCCAATTCAGCGTCAATATCCCCTTTAAAGGAGCGGACAGTGGTCTCGGAGCATTTCTGCTCACTGACCAATAACGCTTGCAGTTGACGACGCTTTTTGGAACTTGATTGACCCGATTCAGGAGGGATAACAACACCGCGGGAGTTCAATTCAAAGTCAATTTCGTCTGGTTCTAAGTGATCGGCACGCAAATTGAAGTAGGCGACGTTGAACTCCCCCAACGTCAACATGTCGATCGGCATTTTGACGAATGAGCAACACAAATTTTCAAAATGTGGACGAAATCAAAACTTACCAACTGTTTCGTTAGTATAAATACGGTGAGGAACCAGTTTTCGACTTACTGACGGTTCCAAAATGGTTCTCGGTCACCAGGTTGCGTCAAATATTACCCCAAATCGGCCCAGAAGAATCAAAAATCCCGCCCTGAGAACAAAGAGACCCAAAATGCACCAATTCGTTCTGCAGACGAGACGAATAACCGATTTAGGACAACACACAACAATACAAAATAAATTAAACGACCACGCGACTGTGAAAAATATCCCCACCACTGTGTTTATTCCACCCAAAATCCAAATTTTGGTGGAAGTACCCCTCGCTCAGTGAGAAAAATCGAAGATTTTTCGTCAAATTTACGTTGGGCGCCAATTGTAAGAAGAGGCTTTCGTCGCTTCACTGCTTCCGCACGAGTATGCAGGCTCTTCTTTGGGCACTGGGGTTGCCGAAGCAACCGTCCTTTGCTTTTAGCTAGGGGGAGGAGATTAACTCCTTTGTCGGACCCCCCCTAGCGACGCTGGTGTTATTCACCGTGCTACCTACTCGCCGTAGATAGCACTGGCAGAAATCGCAATTTCTTGCCTTAGGTGGTACGCCCCTTTGTACCACCTAACTTCGTCCTTCTTGGCGATTAACTGCGGGGGCGAGGTACTCTACTGGCTGAGCCCCCACAGTAAGGACGGCGAGTGTGTGACTGGGTCCTTGGCGATTAGCCGCAAGAGGCGAAAAGGTCCTTAACGCTTAGCCCCTCAATGGCGGCGACCCAACACTCTTTATTCACTGCACTACCGTTCTTGGACCGCGGGTCGACACTTTCCCGGGAACTATGTGGCACTTCTCGATGGTCGTCTTGTTGGGGCCCTTGCTGCAGTGGTGGTGGTGGTCGCTGTTGGCTTTTGTGCTCCCGCACGGACTATGCGGAGCTTCTTCTTCTTTCTTTCTTCTTCTCTTCACTTTTTCTTCTTTGGGCACTTTCAGGACTACCGAAGTAGTCGTCTTTGGCGATTAGCTAGGGGGAAGAGCGGGCTCCTTTGTCGGATCCCCCCTAGCGACGGTGGCGATAATACGCCGGGCAAGTCACTCGCCGTGACTAGCCCTGGTAGTCTCCTCAGAATACTACCACAGGTGGTGAGCCCCTTTACACCTACCTGACGACCGTTTCGGCGGTCTCAAAAGCCCAACGAGTGAAGAGAAGAAGAAAGAAAGAAGAAGAAGCTCCGCATAGTCCGTGCGGGAGCGCAAAAGCCAACAGCGACCACCACCACCACTGCAGCAAGGGCCCCAACAAGTCGACCATCGAGAAGTGCCACATAGGGGATAGTGGGGCAAAACGCAGGTCAGACAGTTAATTAAAAGTTTGTTACCAAATTGAATTATTTATATTTGATTATTTAATTTCATCCGAAATCTGAATTTTAAGTGGAGGTACCCTGCTTTAGGCCGCCCTGCCGGGTAACAGCGGGTAAGGGCTGAAAGCGTCTCCTTACAATTGGGGCCCCACGTTGGGCGCCAATTGTAAGAAGAGGCTTTCGTCGCTTCACTGCTTCCGCACGAGTATGCAGGCTCTTCTTTGGGCACTGGGGTTGCCGAAGCAACCGTCCTTTGCTTTTAGCTAGGGGGAGGAGATTAACTCCTTTGTCGGGCCCCACGTTGGGCGCCAATTGTAAGGAGACGCTTTCAGCCCTTACCCGCTGTTACCCGGCAGGGCGGCCTAAAGCAGGGTACCTCCACTTAAAATTCAGATTTCGGATGAAATTAAATAATCAAATATAAATAATTCAATTTGGTAACAAACTTTTAATTAACTGTCTGACCTGCGTTTTGCCCCACTATCCCCTATGTGGCACTTCTCGATGGTCGACTTGTTGGGGCCCTTGCTGCAGTGGTGGTGGTGGTCGCTGTTGGCTTTTGCGCTCCCGCACGGACTATGCGGAGCTTCTTCTTCTTTCTTTCTTCTTCTCTTCACTTTTTCTTCTTTGGGCACTTTCAGGACTACCGAAGTAGTCGTCTTTGGCGATTAGCTAGGGGGAAGAGCGGGCTCCTTTGTCGGATCCCCCCTAGCGACGGTGGCGATAATACGCCGGGCAAGTCACTCGCCGTGACTAGCCCTGGTAGTCTCCTCAGAATACTACCACAGGTGGTGAGCCCCTTTACACCTACCTGTCTTCGTCTTCCTTGACTGTTAGCTACACGGGCGAGACAAGGCTCAATTGGCTGAGCCCGTGTAGCGAAGACGGTGGGTGCTTGTCGACACTTTGCTAAACCGCCGGGAAGCGAAACACTCCTTTATAATTAGCTTCCCGTGATGGCGGCGGTCGTCACCCTTGTAGCACTATCACTGCACTACACTTGGTTACCGAATCACGGGCCGGCAAAAGCTTCGGGGAACAATTATTGTTTATTGATTCACTCCCGACGATGCTGGGGACAACCATCCAGCAGACGCGCGTCGCGGTGGCACAAATTCACAGTTGGAACGGCACTTTTCGGACAAAACCGCGGACGAATAAAAAACGCGTCTATCGCTTACCGTGACTCGTAACTTTCTTTTCTTTTGCAAAAACAAAACAACACCACACTCGATTGTTTCTGCTGCTGCTGCTGCTTTTTGTGTGCCATGTGGTGGGGGAGCTTGGGGGTCAAATGCCTCACCGATACAATAAATAAAGATTTTATTTCCCTATTTTAACTAAACTAATTTCAAACAAAAAAATCATAAAAAACAAACAAATTAAAATATTGCAAAACACAGTGGTGTTCACAAATTTGGCACAAAATTGTAACCGCGGGTTACAATACGTATCTCATCGCATTCCAAAAATTGTGTCAATTGGTTCAAAATTGGCTGAATTATAGCAGAAAAGTGCCCAAAATAGGACCCCTGCCGAAATGGTTCCACTTCCCTATAGACTTTTATCAAAGTCCTAATTAAGTCGTAGCACTCGGGCTCAGATTGGGTACCACTTCTAGTACTACATTTGGTCCCCGGTACCCAAGTTTGACGTTTGGCTGATTACCTCATTTTTTTACTAACTTTGTCTACTATGCACACGATGATGTAGTAGCTCATGACAACAAAATATTTTCAATGTGTCATGATTAGCTCGCTGAAAAGCGTTTTTGGAATCCGCAGTTGTTCACAAAAGATTTAAGGCTTTTTACATCACTTTTGATTTATCTGAGCATTATTGGTCAGCTCAAAGTTATCAGACTTCTAATCCGATTGACTACTTTAAATCGCTTGTAAATCTATAGCTAGATCCTCATAAAAGTACGATACACGATGAGTTCCGGTTTGTGGGTCGGATTGCGTTTCGCTCTGGAGTGATTCGAACTTTTTTTTCCAGTTTGTTCGGATTTCCTGGCGGCTGGTCCCTTTCCCCCAACTGGTGCTTTGGCGTTAGTCGGAACTGAAGCCGATCGAGATCGGGTGGAGTCAGAGAGAAGCTTTAGCCTGAACCACCTGATCGACTATAGTGAATAAGAGCCTTGAACAATACTAAAAAGTTCGCGAGGAACACATTGAGGCTAAGAGTCAAACAAGCTGGGGCTGGAGCTGGTCGACAAGTCGACAATGACGTGGTGGCTCTGTACAATTGGGAAAGGGAAGAACAACCGGAGGAGTTTTGGTAGGACAAGCTTATCAGATGGAGAAGATCCGACCGGTGTGACTTAGCAAGAATCTGCAGCAGCGAATTATTCAATAACCGACCGATACGGCGGAAGTGGAGTCGGAAACGCAGTAGTTGGGAATCGATTTGTTCAGACTACGCTCTATATCAAGTAATATAGCGAGATGATATCCTATATCAAGAAAGGCGTTCACACTACGCCGACATGATATAGCTTGACGTTTATGTTGGCGAGCTGAAAAAACAATAACATTGAGCGTAAACTTACAGAAAATATTCATTTCTATCGATATGGTGAAAGTATCAGTGAAAATTTGCTGCAAATTAATGATTCCAGGATTCTGATTTCTCACGAAAGGATTGCGGAGATAGTCTGGTTCGCAGATACGGAACTTAAAGTGAATTACGGGCAGAATATTGAAGAAAATTTCTAAGAAACTCTGGCGACATTCCCAAAAATTCTTGTGAACATTCCGTAACCTGATTGCATTGGTGGGATTTCCTCCATCGGGAACATTCCAAGGAGCTTCGTTAGAATTTTGCCAGTTCACCGGGAAGTCCTCCTGGAGTTCCCGAGAATTATAGTGTAGGAGCCCTCCAGGCATTCTTCCGGGAGTTCCCCGTAAATTGATACAGGAGTTCTCAGGCAATTTCTCCAGAAGTGACCGAGAATTTCTCCTGGAATTCCCAGAGGGTTTTTCCTGTATTTCCCACGTAAGCTCCTCCAGGGATTTCCCGGAAATCTTTCCGTTACTTACCCGTGAATAGAATGGAAATTCCTTTAGAATCTCGCCAAGAATTCCTGTATTATTTATGGCAGAATTGCTCCAAGATTTCTTTGGCAGGATTTCCATGAAATTAATTGCAA
The DNA here is from genome assembly GCF_035046485.1 of Aedes albopictus. Lineage (NCBI taxonomy): Eukaryota > Metazoa > Arthropoda > Insecta > Diptera > Culicidae > Aedes > Aedes albopictus. The sequence goes on from NC_085137.1 coordinate 116,569,473, forward strand.
GTGTTCACAAAGGTGCCCGCCAGCAATAATGTATGATTTTCTCCAGGGTTCCGCAGGGAAGTTATCCAGTACTTTTCTAGAAATTCCGAAAGAAGCTCATCAGGAATATTTCTACTAGTTCCACAGAAAATCCTTGGAAATTTCTCCGGAGACCAGAAACATCTCAAGAATTCCTAAAAATTATTGCGATTTTCTCCAGAACTTCCTACAGGAGATCCCCGACAGTTCCTGCAGGTGTTTCTCAGAAGTTTCCAGGGAATTCCTTCACAAGAACCTCGAGAACTTTTCCATGAGTTTCCCTGGTATATCTCCAGGAGTTCACCAGAAGTCCTTTCAGCGAAGTTCCCCGGGAGTTTTCTTAGGAATTTTTCATTGATTTCTTGAAAATTTCTCCTAGAATTCTCCGGTAATTTATCAAGCATGTTAATAGGATTTTTGCCACGGTATTTTTTTTCAAGAGTTTCCCGATAACTGCTTTAGAAGAGCTTTAGGAATTCCTCCTGTAGAGATTCCGGGAAACTCCAGAATTCATTCAAACGAGCTTTGGGAATTGCTCCAGAAGTAGAACAGGAATCACTCCAGGAGTTTAAGGGAACTCCTCCAGGAGTTGATAGGCAAATCCTCTAGGAGTTTCGTGGGAATTCCTCTACTAGTTACCTGGAAACTCTTTAAATTTCGTTTTTCGGAAATTTCTTCAGGAGTTTCCCGAGATTTTTTTCAAGAATTCTACAGATATTCATTCAGGAGATCATTGGGATTTTCTCCAGAAGTTTTTCGGATATTCATCCAAGAGTTCCCTGGGAATTCTTGCAGGAGTTCCTCGAGAACTCTTTCAGAAGTTCTTAGGTAACTTCTCCATAAGTTCCCTGGGAACTCTTCCAAAAGTGCCTCATGAATTCCTTCAGAAATTTCTCGGAATTCCTAATGGGTTCCTCGGGAATTCTTACAGAAGTTTCAAAGAAATTCTCTTATTAGATCCCTGGGAATATTTCCAGAAATTTCACCAGATTTCTTCGGAAATTCTTACATTAGTTCCTTGAAAATTCATCTAGGAGTTCCGCAGGAATTCCACTAGGAGACCCCCGGAACTTCCTTCAAGAGATCCCCGGGAATTCCTCCAAGAGATCCCTTGGAATTCCTCCAGGAGTTCCCCGGAAACATTTCCGGGAGTTTCCCGGAAACATTTCCAGGAGTTTCCCGGAAATCCTTCCAGGAGTTCCCCGGAAATCCTTCCAGGAGTTCCCCGGAAATCCTTCCAGGAGTTCCCCGGAAATCCTTCCAGGAGTTCCCCGGAAATCCTTCCAGGAGTTCCCCGGAAATCCTTCCAGGAGTTCCCCGGAAATTCTTCCAGGAGTTCCCCGGAAATCCTTCCAGGAGTTCCCCGGAAATCCTTCCAGGAGTTCCCCGGAAATCCTTCCAGGAGTTCCCCGGAAATCCTTCCAGGAATTCCCCGGAAATCCTTCCAGGAGTTCCCCGGAAATCCTTCCACGAGTTCCCCGGAATTCCTTCCAGAAGATCCCCGGAATCCTTCCAGGAGTTCCCAGGAAATCCTTCCAGGAGTTCCCCGGAAATCCTCCAGGAGTTCCCCGAAAATCCTTCCAGGAGTTCCCCGGAAATCCTTCCAGGAGTTCCCGGGAAATCCTTCCAGGAGTTCCCGGGAAATCCTTCCAGGAGTTCCCGGGAAATCCTTCCAGGAGTTCCCGGGAAATCCTTCCAGGAGTTCCCGGGAAATCCTTCCAGGAGTTCCCCGGAAATCCTTCCAGGAGTTCCCCGGAAATCCTTCCAGGAGTTCCCCGGGAAATCCTCCAGGAGTTCCCCGGGAAATCCTCCAGGAGTTCCCCGGGAAATCCTCCAGGAGTTCCCCGGGAAATCCTCCAGGAGTTCCCCGGGAAATCCTCCAGGAGTTCCCCGGGAAATCCTCCAGGAGTTCCCCGGGAAATCCTCCAGGAGTTCCCCGGGAAATCTTCCAGGAGTTCCCCGGGAAATCCTCCAGGAGTTCCCCGGGAAATCCTCCAGGAGTTCCCCGGGAAATCCTCCAGGAGTTCCCCGGGAAATCCTCCAGGAGTTCCCCGGGAAATCCTCCAGGAGTTCCCCGGGAAATCCTCCAGGAGTTCCCCGGGAAATCCTCCAGGAGTTCCCCGGGAAATCCTCCAGGAGTTCCCCGGGAAATCCTCCAGGAGTTCCCCGGGAAATCCTCCAGGAGTTCCCCGGGAAATCCTCCAGGAGTTCCCCGGGAAATCCTCCAGGAGTTCCCCGGGAAATCCTCCAGGAGTTCCCCGGGAAATCCTCCAGGAGTTCCCCGGGAAATCCTCCAGGAGTTCCCCGGGAAATCCTCCAGGAGTTCCCCGGGAAATCCTCCAGGAGTTCCCCGGGAAATCCTCCAGGAGTTCCCCGGGAAATCCTCCAGGAGTTCCCCGGGAAATCCTCCAGGAGTTCCCCGGGAAATCCTCCAGGAGTTCCCCGGGAAATCCTCCAGGAGTTCCCCGGGAAATCCTCCAGGAGTTCCCCGGGAAATCCTCCAGGAGTTCCCCGGGAAATCCTCCAGGAGTTCCCCGGGAAATCCTCCAGGAGTTCCCCGGGAAATCCTCCAGGAGTTCCCCGGGAAATCCTCCAGGAGTTCCCCGGGAAATCCTCCAGGAGTTCCCCGGGAAATCCTCCAGGAGTTCCCCGGGAAATCCTCCAGGAGTTCCCCGGGAAATCCTTCAGGAGTTCCCCGGGAAATCCTCCAGGAGTTCCCCGGGAAATCCTCCAGGAGTTCCCCGGGAAATCCTCCAGGAGTTCCCCGGGAAATCCTCCAGGAGTTCCCCGGGAAATCCTCCAGGAGTTCCCCGGGAAATCCTCCAGGAGTTCCCCGGGAAATCCTCCAGGAGTTCCCCGGGAAATCCTCCAGGAGTTCCCCGGGAAATCCTCCAGGAGTTCCCCGGGAAATCCTCCAGGAGTTCCCCGGGAAATCCTCCAGGAGTTCCCCGGGAGATCCTCCAGGAGTTCCCCGGGAAATCCTCCAGGAGTTCCCCGGGAAATCCTCCAGGAGTTCCCCGGGAAATCCTCCAGGAGTTCCCCGGGAAATCCTCCAGGAGTTCCCCGGGAAATCCTCCAGGAGTTCCCCGGGAAATCCTCCAGGAGTTCCCCGGGAAATCCTCCAGGAGTTCCCCGAGAAATCCTCCAAGAGTTCCCCGGGAATTCCTCCAGGAGTTTCTCCAACATTTCCTCGGGAATTCTTACAGGACATCCACGGGAATTCCTCCAGCAATTTATCCAAGAGTTTCCCCAGGAATTGCTTGGGAGATCCTTCAGGAGCTTCTCGGGAATTTCTTCAGAAACCCCTTTGGAATTTGTCCAAGAGTTCCTCAGGAATTCAGTCAAGAGTTCTTCGGGAATTCCTACAGGAGTTCATCAGGAATTTCTACAGAAGCTCCCTGGAATTTCTCTAGAAGTTCCACGGGAATACTTTCAGAAGTTCTCCAGGAATTCTTCCAGTTCTTCGGGAATCCCTGCAGGAGTTCCAGAGGGAATTCCTCCAGGAGTTCCTCAATAATCTCTTCAGGAAGTCTCCAAAAATTCCTCCAGGAGTTCCTCGGGATTTTCGCCTAGAGTTGCTCTGGAATCCCGGCGGGAGTTCCTCGGGATTTCCTGAAGGAGTTCGCCGAAAACTCCTCTAGGATTCCCGATAAATTTCCGAAGCAATTTCCGGGAAAATTTTGGAGATCCACGGAGGAATTTTTGAGGAACACCTGGAGGAGATCCCGTGGTGGAATTTTCGGGGAACTTCTGGAGAAATTCCAGAGGAGATTCTAGAGGTATTTCTTAAAAACTCTTGGAACTCCTGAAGGAATTTCCGATGAAGTCTTGGAGGAACTCCTGCAGGAATTCGCAAGGATCTCCTGGGGGAATTTTAATGGAACGCCTTGAACAAGGAATTTCTCCAAGAGTTCTCCGGAAATACATTCTAGATTTCTCCGGGAATACCTCTAGAAGTTCCTCGGTAATTCTACCTGGAGTGCTTAGGAAATTCCTTGAGGAATTTCTCGGCATTTTTTCCAGGAGTTGCTCGAGCATTCTCCAAAAGATCCTTCATGAGTTCCTCGAGAATTTCTCCAGCATCCTCGGGAATAACTCCAGGAGTTTTTCAGGATTTCATCAGGAGTTCCCCCTTAGGATTTCCTGCAGAATTCCCATGAGTTACCCGGGGATTCATCTAGGAATAGTCTAGGAATTCTTCCAGGAGATCCTGGTTTTCTCCAGGATTACGCCAAGGAGTTTCTACAAGAGTAATTCGAGAGTTCTTTCCGGAGTTATTCGGGAATTCTTCCCGTAGTTTTTCTGAAATTCCTTCAGAAGTTCCTCGGGAATTCTTCCAGAAGTTCCTCAGGAATTCTTCCAGAAGTTCCTCGGGAATTCTTCCAGAAGTTCCTCGGGAATTCTTCCAGAAGTTCCTCGGGAATTCTTCCAGAAGTTCCTCGGGAATTTCTCCAGGAGTGTCTCGGGAATTCCTTCAGAAGTTCCTGAGGAATTCATTCAGGAGTTCTTTGCGAATTACTCCAAGAGATCTTATAAAATTTCTCCAATAGCACTTAGGCAATTCCTCCAAGAGATTTTCGATAATTCCTCCGAGAGTTCTTTGAGAATTTTTCCAGGTGTTCGTCGAAAATTTCTCCAGAAGTTCCTCGATCATTCTACCACAAGATCCTCTAAAATTCTCCCAGAAGTTCCTCTGCAATTCATCCAGAAGTTCTTCGGGAATTATTCCAGAAGTTCCTCGGGAATTCTTACAGAAGTTCTTCGGGAATTATTCCAGAAGTTCCTCGGGAATTCTTACAGAAGTTCCTCGGGAATTGTTCCAGAAGTTCCTCGGGAATTCTTCCAGAAGTTCCTCGGGAATTCTTCCAGAAGTTCCTCGGGAATTCTTCCAGAAGTTCCTCGGGAATTCTTCCAGAAGTTCCTCGGGAATTCTTCCAGAAGTTCCTCGGGAATTCTTCCAGAAGTTCCTCGGGAATTCTTCCAGAAGTTGCACGAGAATTCTTCCAGAAGTTCCTCGGGAATTCTTCCAGAAGTTCCTCGGGAATTCTTCCAGAAGTTCCTCGGGAATTCTTCCAGAAGTTCCTCGGGAATTCTTCCAGAAGTTCCTCGGGAATTCTTCCAGAAGTTTCTCGGGAATTCTTCCAGAAGTTCCTCGGAAATTCTTCCAGAAGCTCCTTGGGAATTCTTTCACAAGTTCCTTACAGGAGTTCCTCAAGAATTCTTCCAGAAGTTCCTCGGGAATGACTCCAGGAGTTCCTCGGGAATGACTCCATGAGTTTCTCGGGATATTCCGAAGAACTTTTTCCCGAGGAACTTCTGCAAGAATTCCCGAGGAACTTCTGCAAGAATTCCCGAGGAACTTCTGCAAGAATTCCCGAGGAACTTCTGCAAGAATTCCCGAGGAACTTCTGCAAGAATTCCCGAGGAACTTCTGCAAGAATTCCCGAGGAACTTCTGGAAGAATTCCCGAGGAACTTCTGGAAGAATTCCCGAGGAACTTCTGGAAGAATTCCCGAGGAACTTCTGGAAGAATTCCCGAGGAACTTCTGGAAGAATTCCCGAGGAATTTCTGGAAGATTTCCCGAGGAACTTCTGGAAGAATTCCCGAGGAACTTCTGGAAGAATTCCCGAGGAACTTCTGGAAGAATTCCCCAGGAACTTCTGGAAGAATTCCCGAGGAACTTCTGGAAGAATTCCCGAGGAACTTCTGGAAGAATTCCAGAGGAACTTCTGGAAGAATTCCTGAGGAACTTCTGGAAGAATTCCTGAGGAACTTCTGGAAGAATTCCTGAGGAACTTCTGGAAGAATTCCCGAGGAACTTCTGGAAGAATTCCCGAGGAACTTCTGGAAGAATTCCCGAGGAACTTCTGAAAGAACTCCCGAGGAACTTCTGGAAGAACTCCAGAGGAACTTCTGGAAGAACTCCCGAGGAACTTCTGGAAGAACTCCCGAGGAACTTCTGGAAGAACTCCCGAGGAACTTCTGGAAGAGTTCTCGAGCATCTTGAGGCACTTCTGGAAGACCTGCCGAAGAACTTCAGGAAAAATTTCCGAGGAAATTCTGGAAGAATTCCTGAGGAAATTCTCGAAGAATTCCTGAGGAAATTCTAGTAGGTTTTCTAAAGAACTTCTAAAATAATTTCCGAGAAAACTTTTTGAGGGATTTTCGGAGATCTCCTGGGGATTCTTTAGATGAATTTCCGCGAAACTCCTGAAGGAATTCCTGGAGACATTCCCGGGGAACTACAAAAATTCCCATGGAACTTTTTCCGAGGATCCTGAAGTAACTTTCAAGGAACTTCTGAGGAACTCCTAAAAGAATTCCCGGGTAAATTTCAGATGAACTCCTGAAAGAATTTTCGAAAAACTCCTGTGGGAATCCCCTAGTGAAAACCCTGGTGGAATTCCCGAGGAACTCTTGGAGGGATTCGCGAAGAAATCCAGGAGGAAGTTCCGAAGAGCTCCTGGAGGAATTCTCGAGGAACTCTTATATGGTGCTTTAGGAACTCCTGGAGGGATTCCCGAAGACCTGCAGGAGGAATTTCCGAAAAACAACTTGAGGTTTTCTTGGAAAAAATCAGAATGAAATCCCGAGGATCTCCTGGAGGTATCCCCGAAGAACTCCTGAACCATTCTCCGATGAACTCTTGGAGGGATTCTTTAGGAACTCTTGGAAGGATTCCTGAAGGGCTCCTAAAGGAATTTTTGACTCCTGAAGGAATCCCCGAGAAACTCCTGGAGGAATTTCCGAGGGACTCCTGGAGGAATTCTATGAACTTTTGCAGGAATTTCTGATAAACTCGTGGAGCAATTCCCAGGGATCTCCTGGAGTAATTCTCAAGGAACTTTTGGGAAATTCCCGCGGGTATTCTGGAACAACTCTCAGGGAACTCCTGGATTTAAAATGCCTGATGAATTTATGGATAATTTCTACTAAAGGATTTCTTTGGGAAATCCAGGAGATATTTTGAAATGGAAGGCATTTTCGTAGCACTGCTGGAGAAGTTCCTGAAGATTTGCTAATAAAATTTCTGGGGTCTGGAGGGATTCCCGGTTAACTTCTGGAGGAATTACCGTGGAACTCGCAGAAATGTTTCCGTAGAACTTTTGGGGTAATTACCGAGGATAGTCTGTAGGAATTCCGAATTAAATATTGCAAGAATTCACGTAGAAATTCTAGAAAAATACCCGGGGAACTCCAAGAACAATTCCCGGGGAGCTTCTACAGATATTCCCGGGGTAACTTCTGTAGAAATTCTTGCAAAACTGCTGTAGCAATTTACGGAAAACTCCTGGATAAATTCCCGTGAAACTCCTAAAGGAATTCCCAAGAAACTTCTGATTGAATTCCTATGATGATAAATTTTAAAATCTTTTAGAATTTCTTGAGAAATCCTGGATGAATTTCCGGGGATTTTGGGGAAGAATACCCGGGTATATTCTAGAGGAATTTCCATGGAAATTATAAACGCATTCCCGGGGAACTTCTGAGGGATTCTCAGGGAAGATCCTAAGGGGATTCTAACAAAAATTCTGTAGTAATTAGCGGGAAAACGGTCGAATAATTCCTTAAAAACGCTAAATCAATTTTCGAATAAATCTTTGAATTATACCCAGGGAATTCCAGGAGGAATAATAGGTGAAATTGTGCAGCTATGTTTGAAACAATTGCCAGGGAAATCCTAGGGGATATCCTGTGAAAATGCTTATGAATTTCTGATTATGCAGTCTGGCAAGAAATATTATCGAACAAAGTTCAGGGATTCACGCATAAATGCCCGAGGATGTTGCGGGAACCATCTAGAGGAATTCCTATGGAGATCTTGCAAGTATTCTTGAGGAAATCCGAGAGAAACATCTCATGGTACTGCAGGAGGGAATTCCAGGTGAACTTTTGGAGGGATTCCCGATGAACTAATGCATTCCCGGGGTAAATTCTGCAGCTGCTGTTGCTCTCAACACGCAAGGTTTCCTCGGTTATTTCCTCCTATTGTGTCTGGAATTTGGTCTGGAATTGTCTGGAAAGTTTCCCAAGCAAACTGTCGAAAAAAACTCCCAGAAGAACATTTTTGTTCTCACTTTTTACTACTCCGCAAGAAAATCATCCAAGTTCACCAATTTTTTTCCTTTTTCTGATGTATAGTTTTTGTTTTGGTTGAGTGCGACTTGACGTTTCGCAACATAAAATATCGCCCAGCGCTATGTTGGCCGGGTTGCCAACCACAACTTTTCGGGTTTATATTACGAAACGAACTTGATATACGCTATTGGCTTTCAAGGGCAAAACAAAACATACTGTTACCCATCTTTGTTTCGGTAGCGCAACTACCGAACTGATGATGTTTACCTTTTTTTACATACCTATCAACATAATCTGTTGGGGGAATTATTTTATTTTTCCTACTTACAACCCACATCCGACAATTTTTTTAAGTGGGAATGGTAGAACTTTCAATTCCCTCGGTCGCACGTACATTAGTTTTGCATTTTGTTCCACCATTTCCGTGAAAAATGAGATCCGGCTTGTGCAAGTGAGGAGTTGAGGTTAGAATTGTAGGATATTCTAGGTTAGATTTGCTATCCACTTCGCCTGAACGATGTTCAGACCCAGGAATATCGTTCTTCTAATTAGTTTTCACTGCCGTAAAAAATACTGTTATGCTCAGTATAAACAGTTATACCTTCGGATCACACTCATTTACTCGTAAATCTCAATCTGACTGTAAAAATAATGAATTTCTTTCCAATGTTTTGAAACCCCGAACGAATTTGACATTGCTTTCGGGAAGCATAATCACGACGACGACAACACTCCCAAGCGGTCGAATCGTCGTTTTGGGGGCGAATATCACGTTCCGTTCCTAATATAGGATGACAACTGATTTGTATGGTATATCAAGTAATATAAAACTTGATATAGCCTCTATATCAAGAATCGCTCTATATTACTTGATATAGAGCGCAGTGTGAACGTAGCATTAGTTAGCTTGAAAAATAAAGCCGTTTCTATTCGCACCACTCAGGTTTTACTTACATAATTCACAGGGAACAGACATCCAGGCTAGAACAAATTTCATTCGGAAAGTTGTGTAAGGATTTGAATCTTTACTTGAGTAAGGTTGCAAACCAATACACGATGACAATACTAACGCCACCAAACACCATATTGCCACATTCAGTGGTGAATTGAAACATTCCCAGTGGTGAATTAAATTAGTATAGGAAACCAACCGATTGCAGCACCACGCTATTGCCACTTGTGTTGCCGATTTCAAATGGCCGTTTAATCACCGACGAACCGACGTGACAGCTAGAACAAATAAATTCAAATTTGTTGTCCGCGACGCCATGATGAAAAATAGCCGAACACTATCGCCACCTCTATAACGGCTCGCGATGATTTGATAGCTCGACACCAAACCCCCGTGTGTTCATATAGGAAACGGTTCGCGTCTGTGCTGATTTGACAGAAGCGATCGCTCGCTTCGCTGGTCGACCGTTAAATTAGGGGGGGACAGTTTTGGATCGCCACTGTCACGTCGGTTCGTCGGTGGTTTAATTCCTTACACAGTTTTGGAACTGGACTTGGATGTCTGTTCTCTGTGCATAAATCACAACGTTTACTACTATTACGTTTTCTTATGGCTCCCAATATCTGCTAGACTGTATTCTGTATGAAATAACATACATTGGACGGCTCACATTT